>NW_027287205.1:18757223-18819723 GCF_022747635.1 Hetaerina americana | reverse complement strand
GAGGAAGCTTACCCCGGAAGGAAACGGCGAAGTTGCTTGCTCGGAGTACCCCGCTTGCCAAAAGCGACTCGAATCTCATCCGGAAACATGTTATGAATTATCCCTCCTTCGGAGAACGGATGAGTATGTTATAAGCGTGATAAAATTGTAGTCATGGTACAGGCAGGCAGGGCTAGTGTATTATTAGATTGCGTGTTTCGCTAGCGACCGGAATGTCCAAATTCGGTCCGTGGTAGACCTGGCTGAAATCCAACGGGTATAGCATAGGTAGAACTTTATGGGTAACATTGTGTAGCATAAGCAAAAGCGCAAGCCTCTTCCTATCCTTAACTTTGCATTTCAAACTCATGAAGACGAAGTACGAGGATCAACTTTGAATACTAATGCTCTTGTGGATTACGCATAGATCAGCGGTGAGGGTGTTAATAGTTTGCCGCACATCTACATTTATATTTTACGTAAACTATAACCAAATGCTATTCCATGGCAAGTATACGTCATTTCCTTTTAAGTATTCTAAAATATTGGAACTCTATGATAAATAATATTATTCCGATGGTTGAAATTGGTGATTAAAAACGATATAACGTGTGATTCTGAACCAAAGTTCCAGCTTCTGTGCGAAAACACAAATGAAATGTTGTTATTGATGCAATATGAACTAGCTGTGGTCATAACAAAATATTTCAAAATTATTACGGCTATAAATGGTCAAGCAGTGTTCTCCTGGGCAAACTCGATGGCTATTATGATTGCCTGCCGTTCTTAGAAAAATTTGATTTTAGTCTGTCAGTTTTGCAAATTACTCTATAATAATACACCCGTTTCCTAGTTATTCATAAGAATTACCATGTAATTTCTATGACATGTAGAGCATCATTCCAAAAGAGGTATATTTCTGATTTTTGATTAAATTAATTAAACATTAACAACTACTATCTTTATGTGGTATTAAGTGTAGCTCTTTAAAGTTCAAAATGCCTAGACCACCTCCTAAGATAATTATAAAATCGTATATATATATAAAGGAGAGTGTTTGTTTGTATGTATGTAATTTGTTTACTTTTTTGCTGTCATAGAAACAGCATTTTTCCAACTACGCCAGCAGGATACTTTTGCAAGAACACTATTGTATTCAGAATTGCAGATATATTTTACGTGGAATACATCAAGGAAAGTCTTTTGTAGAAGAAAAATGGGCAACTTTGATCCTGAGAATAATATTTATTCATGTGACGCATTGGGCCGAGTCTACACAGTCCATCCTAACAACGCCGAATGTTATTTTTTAAGAATGCTTCTGCATACCATTAGAGGACCTCGCTCATTTGCAGAATTAAGAACGGTAAACGGAGAAATATGTGAGACATTCAGAGAAGCTTGCCAGAATTTAGGGTTGCTAAAAGGAGATCAACACTGGGATGACTCATTGCGAGAGGCCAGTTTGATTTCTCTTCCAGGACAAATCCGAATTTTGTTTGCCATCATAATAACCTCCTATAATCCATCTAACCCAAAAACATTATGGGAAAAATATAAAGAATCAATGAGTGAGGATATACTGGCTAAAGTTAGAAGTGAAAATCCTACATTGGATATTACGTTTAACTCCGACATTTTTAATAAAACTTTGATTATTTTGGAAGAAAAGTGTATCACCATGGTTAACAAGACTTTAGTGGAACTCGGTCTTTTTGCACCTGTACAAGATCAACAGGGTGTATTTTATCCAGATTATATACGTGAAACTAGCTACAATGTCTTAGACTTAGAAGCATACATCGCGGATAAAAAGCCACTTCTTAATGAAGATCAGAAATTCGCGTACGAAACAATAATGGATCAAGTAGATAAACAAGAAGGAGGTATCATTTTTCTTGATGCTGCTGGTGGCACGGGAAAAACATTTTTAATTAATTTAGTTCTCGCTGAAATCAGGGTTCATGGAGAAATTGCTCTAGCCGTTGCATCTTTAGGTATTACAGCGACATTAATGGAAGGAGGAAGAACAGCTAACTCTGCCCTTAAGTTGCCACTTAATATTTCCCGACAAGAAAATCCCACATGTCATATAAATAAAACAAGCGGCCAGGCACAAGTTCTTATAGAATGTAAATTGATAGTATGGGATGAGTGTACGATGGCTCATAAAAAATCTCTTGAGGCCCTCAACGCAACACTTCAAGATCTTAGAGGAAACTGCAGTTTAATGGGAGGAGCTCTGGTACTCCTGTGTGGAGACTTCCGTCAAACTCTGCCTGTCATTCCAAAATCGACTCCAGCCGATGAAATTTATGCCTGTTTAAAACATTCTGTTCTATGGAATCATGTCCAAGAAATTAGCCTTAAACAAAACATGCGAATCCTCTTAAGAGATGGGAATGCTCAAAATTTTGCAAATAAACTTTTGGAGATTGGAGAAGATAGATTAGTTATTGAAGCATCTGGTATGATAAAATTGTCATCAGATTTATGTGTATCGGTGAAAACTGTCCGCGATATGATACAAGCAGTCTATCCTAACGTTAATAAAAATTATAAAAATTTAGAATGGTTGCGAGAAAGAGCCATTCTTGCTCCTAAGAACGATGATGTTAATGAAATGAACAAGGAGATACTAGCCAAGCTGCCAGGAGACGTGATTGAATATAAATCGCTTTATACCTTAGTGGATGCTGACGAAGCCGTCAATTATCCAACGGAATTCCTAAATTCACTTGATCCAGCTGGATTGCCACAACATCGCCTTATACTTAAAGTAGGATCTCCAATCATTTTATTGCGAAATTTAGATCCACCAAAACTCTGCAATGGGACACGATTGTGTGTGACAAAATTAATGAAAAATATAATCCAGGCAGTCATTTTAACTGGAAAAGGAAAAGGTGAAATAATTTTTATTCCACGAATACCTCTAATCCCAACTGATCTTCCCTTCAACTTTAAAAGATTACAGTTTCCGGTCCGGCTAGCTTTTTCAATTACCATTGATAAATCACAGGGACAGTCTTTAAAGTTTTGTGGTGTTGATCTAAGATCGCCATGTTTTAGCCACGGGCAACTTTATATTGCTTGCTCCAGAGTAGGTTGGCCTAAAAATTTATACATTCTTTCTCCTGGATATGAAACAAAAAATGTAGTTTATAAACAGGTGTTAAATAAAAAAGATTCTTAAATTTGTATGAAGTAGTGTATTATTGTACTTTATAATTTGTTGTTTTTTTATGTAGTATATTTATATTATTGTTTCTCCCTAACCCGTGCAAAGCCGGGTATTCAGCTAGTATATATATATATATATATATATATATATATATATATATATATATATATATATATATATATATATATATAACAAACTTGGACGTCAACAAACAATATAAGAACACATAAAAAGATCACTCACACGTTATTTCTTGATCATTTCGACGGAATTCAGCTCCGTCTTCATCGGAAGAAATAAAAGTAATGGTGTAATGTGTGTGTGTATATATATATATATATATATATATATATATATATATATATATATATTTATTTATTTATATATAAATAATGTGTATCAAGTTAGCACTAGTGAACAAACACAAAAACACAGAAAAACATAAAAAAGGAAAATATACTCACACGTTTTCGAATATTCGGTGGTTAAGCCACCTTTCTCAAGGAAGAGAAGGAAGAAACTGAGGAGAAGGTTATAACTGAAGGAGCCGGAGACGCCGGATGGAAGGGGAAAGTGGGGAAATGAAAAAAAATAAATATATGTATAGTTTATACTCTCATTCGGAAACACGAAAATCTCTCTCAACCACACTTTCTTCCTTTGCTAAATTTTAATTATCATTGATTTATGTTATTAGGACAGGAAAGGCACTGGCCCATCCACCCTTATGTGTGAACTTCACACGCCAGCGGGCATAGCGATGGGTGAGCTATACCATCAACTACCAAAGCGACCTACGGGTTTATTGCTGTGCTTATGATTTTAAATGTTGTTAGAAAATATTAAACGCATATCATTTATCAAAAAAGTGCGGTATTTTAGGCTAGTAGGTAGAGCGTTACGATAATGACCACAGGTCACGGTGTTTAAATTCGGGTGACGATTTACGTCAAATTCGTACATCTAAATTGGGAATCTGCGATTTTATTGCTACTTACGGGAAGCGGTGCGCTTTTATGGCTCATAGTGGAAAACTGAGTGGCAGCTGAGGGAAAGGAACTGAACCAACCAGTTTGAATGTATTACTCGTACTTTCATATTTCTCAAGGCTTGACTCAGGGTGAGTTCTATTCTCACGTGTAAAAACCAAATTCCTCATAACTATTGTAACGAAATGAAAGAAAAACGCTAGGTGTTACTGTCGCTCCGACTAAATCCATTTTCGAGAAGGAAGGTATATCTACATACTATATGAAAAATAGTTAAAAAAGAAAATTTAGCCAGGTCAATCAGCCAAGGTAGATTTGTAATGAAACCAGGCACTCACTACTGCTATGTTCACCACAAGTACTGAAGTACGTAATCTGATTAGCTAAAACCCCGATCAACCATTATTTAACTTCACATATTTGCTATATCTTCATTCATTCCGTATTAAAAGAGATTGTCATTGTCCACAGACATAGAGTCTGTGGAAAATTACTAAATCTTTTAATGTGGAAATCAAAAAAATCCACGAAGTGAAGCCTGAAAGTGTACAGTATATTCAATCATTCCGTTCATCATGCCTGACAGTATCCTCCTTCCTCCTAGTTTGCCCCAAGTTCTGTTTATCCATCGCAGTCTTACTTCCACTCAATATTTCCTGAATCTAATTCGAAATTCCCTCAAAAACTTTCAACCTACCCCTAGGACTACGACTTCTTCGTTTGTTTTCCTTTTTGTGTATTTCATTTTATCCTTTCTCCACCTCAAACTCATATCGCATTGAACTCTAATAGGAACATAAGTACAAGGTTTGCATAAATTGTATCGGTAGCAATTTTTTCCCGTGTGCGTTAAGTGGTAAATTTCTACCGTCAGTTAATTGTGCGCGTAATCGCAGATCATATTGGCATTGATAAGATGACAGTTCACAACACTAAAAACCACGGACCCATTAATCAACCCAAAGGTCAGTTTGATAGGTGATGGTGGAGTTCATCTATTAAGCCCGACGGTGTGGGAGACTCAAGCATCAGGCAGGTAGGTGGGATAGCACCTTTCCATGTGCCGATTATGGTTTCCCACGAAGATCTGGTCCCCGAAAAATGACATTGGGAGGAGCTGAGGGTGCCCAGAGAGGTACCCGGGAATCGAACCCGGATCCTTCAGTCAGTAGTCCAACGCTCTACCCCTGGACTACCGCGGTCAATTGCACAAAATTATCACTCAAAATTTGGCGATGTGAAAGATCTGCCCTAAACTCATCCCGAAGATCTTCACGGACGACCAAGAGTAGAGTCGAGTGTCTGCTTGCAAAGACCTTCTGTAACGTCATCACGATGATTCCCCAACCCTCATACAGTCCCGACTTGCCACCAGCAAACTATTTCCCAATCCCAAAAGTGAAATCCTACCTAAAAAAACACCACTATGGGTCCTTAGGTTCCGTCAAAGATGCTTGCGCGTGTACCCTTAAGGACCTTCCGGAATCCGCCTACCAGGGAGCCTTCGAGTCGTAGAAAAGCCACTGAGTAAAGTCATCGATGTTCAAGGGATGTGCTTTGAAGAATTTCGAGGCATTCAGTAATATCTGCAATATATACATTTTTCCAAATATTTTCCCGGTACTTTTTATAAAAATAACGTATATGTATTGTTAAAGTTTTTCCTAGTCAGTTGGCAAGAGGATGACACAAAAGTCGCACGTTAGGATTGAAAAATATCGGTGGTACCACGACCCCGGTGCGTTCCTAAGCATGAATCCTCCATTCAGTTGCAAAGGGGGTGGGGGGTTAAAAATGTCGTGTCAGAGTGAGTGTAGAAGCCTTCGTTTGCACAAGGGCGCGCGCTTTCATGTGGGGGAGACGAGGACTCCTCTTAAGCTAATCGCCCGGGATGCCTGCTGCTCTTAATTTCCCCAAAACACTCCTTCCCCTCCCGCCAGTCCCGTGAGGGCGACCTCACCCCCCCCCCGCCTCACCCCCTCTCCCCTCCACCAAAACGACAATTAACCACTGGGCTACATTTATTGCGCTTCATAACTCGGAGAAGGGTGTGGAGAGGGGGAAATGGGGTAGGGGTGTGAGGAGCGGAGGTGTGGTTGTGCGTAGTGGGTGAGGGGTGACAGGAAAGGAGGGGGCAAACGCCGTCACCGAGACGCGGGAGATTTAATTGCGGAAGGCTGTCACCGAAGCGATGCCGCCTCCCACCGGGGGAGCTGGGTCTTCGAGGGAGCTGGTGGGTGGGGGGGGGGTAGGAAGAACTTTTGGAGGCGGGCGGCGTTTTAGCCCCGGGAGTCGGGGGGCTGTGTTTTTAGACGCCGGGGAGAGAGAGGAGGATGACTGTCCGTGGAGAATAATTCTTCCCTTCCTTCCTATCTCTCTCTCTCTCTCTCTCTCTCTCTATTTCTCCAGTTTCGTAAGACGAACGACTTCCCTGGAACGCGGGTTTGTTAAAGTTGTCAGATTTGAGGCAAAAGCACGCACACTTCACCATTCTTTGCCGAGTGAACCCTGCTGACAATGGAATCAGTGTTTGAACAGAGCCGTATTTGCCCGAAACACGAGATTCACCAAGTAATGGTGTATATTTATCTGTGCGAGGTGAAAACAAAGACAGGATAACAAGCAGTGATTCACAGTAGCAGTTATGATAAAAGAAAGCAAAAGAGAAAGTAATACAATGGAAAATATAACTTCCTGACGTTGTATCTTTATTTATTATTTCTTTATATATCCTGAAAGCCACCGCTAGGGCATGTGGCAGGGGGTGAATACACACCAGAATAAATTTACCCCAACATGACCCTACCGCAGTCGAACAATGTTATTTTGATTCCCTATTCTTTCGTGGAAAAAACACCTTAAATCTATCTGTTCTCATTTTATTTCTCAATCAATTAGATCTAAAATTTAGTATTTATTTATTAATTATTTCACATTTTTCCGAAATCAGCACTTCGGTTTGTTTTGGTCTTTTAACGATGATATGACAATATAAATTATTGTAAACACACCCAATCCCTAGATGGAGAAGAGGCGGGAATCGAACTCAGGACCTTGGGTTGGCAGGCGAGGATTAACAATTAATAGATGAGTGAAGAGGGTTCTTGAATAGGAATTTGAGTTCACCTTATAGGATGGTCATTTTGAAGAGTGGGAGACTGTATGTCAATGAGTCTGTCGAGTACAATGTTTTAAAAATTGAGAAAATGAAAGAGAGCAAGTTAACTCAATTCTCCTAAGTTACTCTAATTTTCGATTCATTAAAATCTAAAGGAGAAGTAATGATTTTTCATGAGATCGTGTTTACTACAAATGTTTCACACAGTGTGTAACTGAAGTATTGCGTAGTTCTTCAATACCAGTGACGACAAAGAGCGTTGCGTTATCTAGTCAAAAAGTATGAATTCCCGTATCCTACTCCGTGTCTCCAATTACTTGATTTTTATATTTTAACTAAGTACCTAAAGTGAACTGATTCAGGTTTAGTTTCCATAAATATTAGAATATGTAAAAAGCTACATTTACATGTATTTTACACAACTTAACCACGGAATTATAAATTAATAGTAAAACGCGTTACACGCATTATGGGTGTAGCATGATACGTTGCACCATTCTTTGCTGTTTCAATGGAAAATTATAAATAACGGTAAAATGGAAACGACTTGTATATCTATTTGTTAAACATAAATGTTCTCATTTACCATAATCAGTTAGTCCAATATCATGAAAACGAGCTGTACTCGGTTATTTGTATTTGACTCAATTCGCATTTTCGGGTTCTTCAAAGTCGGAAATATAAGTCCTTATAATTTATATATGTTGCATTAGTCCGAAAACAGGACTTCGAAATTTACATTGGACTTTGAACATTGTTATAAAACTTTGACAATAACATACATCCAAGCCCTAGGCGGGAATCGAACCCGCGTTCTCTGGCAGACGATGACGTTACCCTGCCGCCACCGGGGCCGGTATCTCTCTACTGTCACATTTTGTGATGACATGGTGGTCATTTGAGTTCACTTGCACCATTAATGATATTAAGTAATACGCACGCGGACAGCGTTATAAGAAAATGGTGGTTTAGTGCGTAGAAACTCGTCGCCGTCTACATTAGCATAATCTTAAAAAAAAACGCCCCTTATGAACCGGTAAGGTCAAAAATCCAACCGATGGAGTACTGCGTTTTCCACACCTGTCACTAGTAGGGATCGGAAGGCCAAGGAAAAATCAACTTTCGTCCGATCCTTGGTCCACGGCAGAGAACCATGTTCCTACACTGATGACTGGACCCATCCAATCCCCAGATTTACCCCAAAAGACTTGATACACCTTCGCACCATTTCCATTGGAAAAAAGACAAAAGTCGAAAGGACATCATTTTTAATTAATAAGGAAGACCAGTCCATTTCTCTGATTATTCCATGTTATTCAATCATTGCATACTTCTTCCGCGTCTCTAATGTTTGTGCTTGTTTTATGAATCCTCTTCTGATCCCTACACTTGTAATGTTCTAGAACTCCTCTTGCTATATTCACCCGTGAGTTTATTCATCCAACCGGAACACTTCAAAGGAAAATAACCATACGAGTACATTTACAAACTTCTACTCCAATCCGTTCAGTACGCACCAACACTGGCGCGCCTGGACGTAATCAACTATGAATTCTTTTGCGGTAACATTCAGACGCAATTTAATGAAATCCCGGGATGAGTTCATCAGCGTTCTGAGGAACTCCCGCTGGTGGAAAATTATAGCCCCATCAGTGTGTGTACGTATATGTGGTCCAAACGGCCGACGCGTAAACAAAGAACCCTAACGAAAGTCACCAAAACTTTTTAAGATCCGGGCCGGAGCCATCAATCACCGCACCTGCGGAAGACAAGTCCCTGCTTACGTAATTATAAGGGTTGATAAATAACCGAAAACTGCATCATCACCTCTTTAAGTTGCCAGCTCTTCTTTGGGAAGCCATTTCGGGGACCACTCGAAGCCATTACTCCGGCACGGAGACAAATTGCGGGTGTAACTAAGCAGAAAAGGGTGGGCGGGGGAATGGGAGGGGGGTGTCAGGAGGCAATTGGCGGCCCTGCTGCAATTTATCCCAATGAACCCCAAAACCCCTGCTTCCGCCCGACCTCCAGGGCCGGGTCCCCTGACACTCGGCGGAGGGCCTTCCTCCACTTCACTCGCCATTACTCAGGGGAGAGAAAGAGGAGGGGAAGGGGGAGGCGGCGTGTGTGTATGTGTGTTTGCGTTCGCTGGGTGCGTGCGGACCCAGAGCAGGGACAGCAGTGAGTGCGTGTCGATTGCCTCCCCTCGTACCCACCCACCCACCATCCAAAAACACCCTCATCCCCTGCCACGCAAAACTCGTGTGCGTATGTCACCCCGACCCGCCGTTACCCCCCCTCCCTCGTCCCACACCCACCAAAACCCCCCTCGGGAGATTAATCACCTTTCTCTCACCCCCACCGCACCAGGCGAACCCCCCTCCCCCCCGGACCACCTTCCCCGAGGAGAAGAAGAAGCGCACCCTCGTTCTCTGGCGCCCCCGCGCGCTCACCCCCCACTCCCGGTCTCCTTCCCCCACTCCCGGTCTCCTTCCCCCATTCCCCGCGCGCCCCCAGCGAACCACCACCTCATCCCGGCTCCCGCAAGGGGTGGCCGTCCACTAGGACTGGCTCCGCCCGGGGCGTGGCCGCTGAGGGTTCTGGCCTGGGACACGTCGAACTAGCAAGCGACGGACGGCACAATAGAGAGAGTGTAACGCTATTTCGCCGATGAGTGTCATTGAATCAATTACCGTGTCCCGCCCTTGCGATAGAAATATTCTAAATTAGGACTAAATTGATGAATAAGACACGTTAGGAAGTGAGAAACGGACAGAAAATTAGAACTTTTTCTGATTCCGAAATTAATAGTACGATTATGAATCCATGTAACGCTCACGTAATGATCATCTTTATTTAAGTAATTATTCAGTGCGACGTACCTACAATTATTCAGTGCAAGATGGTATTGGATGTGCACAGGATTTACTAAGTACTCCTATTCCTCTAAGCTCCTACTAACACGACTTAAACTTACTTAGGGCAGCACATTATAGTAAACCATTTTTTCACTCCAAATACTCTCTACCTACATTCCTCCGTTCATGACACCGTCTCCACCTCACGCCATATCCTCCGGTCTACAAGTATTCACGGTCTTGTATATTACATCTTTCACGTTTCATTGATTGCATCATATAATTCTCCTCTATCAATTTGTATTTCTTTGAATATCTTCGTTCTACCTTTTCTCTTCCCCTATCTTGCCTAACAGTACTTCTGCTTAAGAGCACCTTTTGTTTGATTTCCCTTGTCTCTTTTATTGTTTCTCCACAGTCGCATCACAATAACCTCCCGTCTACGCATTATCTAAGCATTTCTCTTCTACGATCTACGACTATGTACGACGATCTACGATGGTCTACGGTGACGATCAATGTTATTGTCTTGACGATTCAAGTTTTAGACCCATACAAAACTCCGCTAATTTTCTCTTGAGATCTAAAACTAATCTAATTTTTTCTTGAGATCTTTAAAGGTTATTTGTCTCCGACAACATTGTCTTTTTAAAAAGCTTCTTTGTCGTTAATGTCATTTGAGTCTCCTGTTTCCTGAGAATCTCATTACCTATTTTTCTAACCCTTAATTTTCATCCCATATCTAACACACGGTTTCTATCAATAATTTGCAAATTTTGAGTTGTGAAACCCAGTATGACAATAATCCCGACGATATTACGTATAATTAGCACTTTATTGCAATGCCCATGTCTCAAGAGGAATGCTACAGGTTGTTATTTTTGTTCGGCGATAGATATTACTGCACCATAAAAGCTCCATTACCGCTACCACGGTGTATGCATTATAAATGCATAAGAAACTTAAGTCTTCTATCTTAAGGAGAATAATAAAGAAAATAGTCTCCGCAGACAGTAGAGCCACGGGAGGAGCGTTAAATATGACATGTCGGGAGAACAAGTTCTGCGAAGAAAATCGAAGGAATCGATACTAGATGGAGTAACAGTGATATGTTGAAGTTGTTATTGGAAGTTACTTTCCAAGCTTTGAATTTTTATCATCAATAGAATTTTTAATCCCTCATCTTTTATAATAATATCCTTTGATTTTTACTCTTTATAAGATCTTTTCCTTCACACATGCACAAAATTATTTTTGTCTGTTCACTCGGCGTTTTACGCCAAGATGGTTTATGAAGTATCTCTTTTAAAATAAAATCTCACTCTAAGCAATCAGTACTTTCTTCTTTGTGCTCTCAGACATATTTTTAATCGGCTTAGAGCCTACCACAAAATGTGGAGGTATATGTTGTTATATCTTTATCTATATCTTTGTCTATATCTCTTTGTCTTAAAACTCTTCTTTAAGAGGTAATGCTTCCTTTCTCCGATTCATACCATCCGGCTTGAACGACGCAGAAAGGCCGAAGTAGAGATACACGATTTTCAATTCCCGATGCTGAATATCGTCACTAAGTGAAATGGATTGTAACGATGTATCGTATTGTGATAATAATCCGGGTTATCGAGTAATGCAGACAAGTATGGCCCATGATAACACTATCTTGAACCTGTCGTACATTCCATATCGTTCATTTATTGTAATTGAAATATCGTCGCATCGAAAACGGTTATCTACCGGTTTCTTCCAGACAACGGTAGGGATAATAGGAAAAATATATCGATAGGTAGTCAATTAATATCTCTATCGCACATCCCTAGGGGCAACACCAACCCTAAACGATCATTTCGCTTAAATTCTTCAAAACACTGAGCGCTCTACCCAGGGTACTCATCCCCCTAGTTTCTTCCCCAGCGTTCAACCCTTCCCAAACAACCCCGCTCCCAAAGCCCATCTTTTTCAGACTCCAATCCACTCGACAAAGAAAATCCCCAGAAGCCATCCCTCGTCCCGGAAACCGCAAATCCACCCCATTCACTCCTGCAGTCGCCGAACCTACTTCTCCCCCTTTCCGCGACCCTCAATCCCTTCCTTCCCCGGTTACCCCTCCCGATACTAAGAGGCGACCCCATCTTTTCTCTCAGCCTCGGCCCACCCTCTTCCCGGTGCCGAACCCGACACTCCACCGTTCACGAGCCCTTTCCCTCCCTCCTTCCCCACCCCACTCTGCCGGCCCCAATCTCCGAGACCCCTGGAGGTCGAGGCACAAGAATACGACGCCGAGCACTCATTTAAGTTGGCTTAGCACAGCCGTCGAATATTTTCAATAATAATTTCATATGCCAAAAAATAGTTTCACCGTTTCCGACGTATTGTTCTCGCGGGCTCAGTTGGAATTATTCATGATATTTGTGTGTCCCGTATCACATTAAATCTTCAGGATTTTTATTATTCTGCTGATAGGGAAAAATCAACCGCAAAGGCTGTGAAAACTGAACCTGTTGTGGAGTCTGTGTGTATGAAACAACTGAGAGGCATATAAACGGATACACAATAGAACATCTTATAGGGACCGTGTTTCCCTCTGAATCCTCCACGGAACTGCAATGTAATTAAACCCCAAGCTTATTAATTACCACTCCGAAGACAGAGGTTTAATCAGCTTGAGTACTTTAGTAGGTCGTTCAATGACTTTCGCCGCAACGGGATTTCGAAGGTAACAAACTTAGAGAAAAGAATTACGTCTCGTGGTGCTTGGGGAAGGGAAAATGAGAGTGGCGGAAGGTGTGACCGATCTTTTCAGAGCTTGAGGAAACTTTTTTTCGCTGGCGATGAAGTCATTAGGGGACTGTGCGCATAATCCCAAGCGACCCGTAATTAAGCCCACGCTTGGATGCATGGCCCAGACGATGATACGGCGAAGGGAGCCCCCAACGCCTCCCCTCCCCCTCATATCCTAGGAAGGGGAGTGTTAGACCGCGATTACTTGAGAGGAGGAAGGTTTCAAAATGACTCCCTGATCGGGAGCAACCGTCCCTCCTAACCCCCAACCGATATGGGGAGGCGGCGATTAAGCTGCGTTTAGTGGTCGGGGGAGGAACAATACCCATTCAGGAGAATGCTAGGAATAGAGAATCACCCCTAAGAAATCATTAAGAAGTCAGTACATGATTTAAGGGGCCTTAGAGAATAATACTACGGCATCTGCTGTTGGCATATAAGTATTTACATCATCATAATAGATGTTCAGTGTGTAGATCGCCCGTCTATTGCAATGAGGTTCAATTCTATTTGACACACATTCAGATACTAGAATCTTCACCAAGATGTGTGAAGTTTTTCATCAGGAGATCATCGAGGAAAACCAAGATAAATTGAGGAATAAAGCAGGAATGATTTTTGAATTTTACCAGCCTTTCAAAGTAGATATTTAAGTGATATATGTTTAATGAGGGTAAAAAAAGAAACTTAGCACTTCCACATAAAGATTTAATACTCCATATGATGATGCACAGTATCAAAACCGTGGTCATGTGAAGTATTAAATCTTTATTTGGAAGTGCAGAGTTTATTTTTTTACCCTCAAAAGGAAGGAATTCCACAAAGTTAAACCTAAAACTGTTATGTTGATGTATGTTTAACTTACCAAGTGAGCCAAACTTTGGGTTTATTACTGTGAAAATCATAATTAATGGTAATTTACCGTTTAAAGCAGTTTTTGTTCAGCATATGTGTTAGTGGACACCTCTTCCTTACTTGCTCTGTCTTGCTCATCATTTTAACACTGCTCATCTCCCACTGATCATCCACCACTCGTGCCTGAGCTCTCTATGATATGTTCAAGTTGTGGATGTCTCTTATCCCTTCCACCATCTCCTATTCTCTGCAATATACTCATTAGTTCTATCCAATGCACTCTATCGAAAGCCTTCTCAAAATCTACGAAACAGATCACTACCTCCTGATCGTATTCTATACTCCTATCTATCTGTGTGACCTCTGTGGGCGATCAATATCTAAAAAATTGTAAAAACGATTGGTAAGTACGACACAGCTAGTGTTCCAGGACCCCTTCCTGTCACTTCCATGTAACTTTCAATGTTGCCCACATTCATTTAGACTAAAACATTAAACAATAATAAGTACTTGTTATTTGGGGTGATGACTGAGAGCTGAAGTTCCTTGAACTATTGGGGGAAAGTGGGTAATTTATTAGAGAATGTATTATCAAGGAATAGATGATGAGTGGATTGAATCCCAGCGTTGACATTAGGTTAGTCTGAAAGAAAGTTCACCCAGGGGTTCGCAATTCAACGACCCATGCTATGTACTTAGTACTTTACTTGAAATATTATCCACGCGGTACCTAGGTTGGGATCAGATAAAAGATGGACATTTCTCCCGATCAGAGGATTCAAACCGAGGCCTGCAGAGTTACAACAACCACGACACCAATTAAAAGCACATATGCCTACGTATTCTTCTGTAATAATTCACCGGACATTGAATAATCGCGTACCATAATAGAATGGCTTGGTTAATAAGGATGGCGATACATACAATGTCACATGTATTCGTAGTCGTGCGCGAGGCGCCACTGTCCACGAGGTTAAAGCCAACTTTAAACACGTATGGTGTTTTCCCTTTGACAAATTCCAAATAAACTGCGGGAGATGCCGCAACAGTAACTTTTAACGGAGTCATCCGCTAATGTGCATTTCAATGCAACAATTTCAGAGCGTAAAAATCATTCACTCGACCGGATATTGAGGGATCTGGGTTCGAGTCCCAGTCAAGGCGAATGATTTTTACGCTCTGAAATTGTTGCATTGAAAGGATGGCGATGTTTAATTTGGTCAATTGAGAACTTGGTAAGCTTGTGATGTTTACATCTTTTACGATAGAACAACAAAATAATATATCTTTTCGAAAGGTTTGATTTCCTCATTGTATAAAATATGATGTGCTATATACGTAACATCCCACTTCTCACACCAATTTATGTAAGAAAGCTTTTAATTTGCCATTTACCTGAAAATTTGAGGTAATGTTCGGTTCATTTGACAACATTTTGGAAAAAAAGGTCTTTTTAATCAACGGAAGAGAACAGGAAAATGATGTAAAATATTGTGCAGTTAAACATTTTTCCATGTAATGGGATAAAAGTGTTTATAATGATTTTTGTGGATAAAACAAAAATTCAGACCTCAAATACATGTAAATCCACTTTTTAAAAGCATAACGAAATTTGCACGCCGCTGGAAATGATGGTTACGGGACTGAAAGTAAATTATGTGGTTCTGCTTTTCTTTCCCATCTTAGCGGGTTTTCTTCCCCCTAGACCCTGGGTAATAGTTAGTTTCCTTATTTCTGGTTTGAAAACACGATGTAAATTGATAAATCGGTTGTTTTTTACATTGTTTTCGTAAAAATATGAGCTTTTAACTCCGCGTAATCAAGCATTAATTTGCCCTTCGGCATTAAATCTTTTTATGACCGATGTCACCCTGATATAACACCATTGTTCATGAATTTCTCACGTTTAAAACGGCCGTGCTAGCAAATATAATTTGTGAAAAAGTCTTGAAATCATCTTGAAATGAATTATTCAAATATACCTAAGAATTAGATTAAGGGCGGCGGCTGAAACTTTTGAAAATGAAACGACTGAAATTATGAAACACAGATTAAAATATGGGAAATGTGGAAAAATCTTCCTGTAATCCCAAGGCGATTAAAAGAAATGCCTGCGAGAGAGGGGGGTCGAAGGAGGAGGAATGAAGGGAAATGAGTTTAAGGGTTCGTTTTGTGGGCGACAACTGCTCGTTTCCTTCCTTAAACCCCATATCCTGGCGGTGACGACTAGCCCTCTTAAATGGCTTGGAAAATCTGCAGAGGGAGGTGGGAGGAGTGTGGGGTATGGGCGATGAAGAGGGGTGAGGGGGATTTCAGATGCAATTTGTGGGGACGGGAAACGACTTGGGCGGCTGATTCATTGTCGTGGGGGAGTGAGGGTAGGAGGGATGGAGGGGGTGGGGGTATAAAAGAAAAAAAACTGCCGAAGGCGGGTGGGGTGGGAAAAGACGTCGGCTTTAAAGACGGGAAAATTTTGGGAGGGTGGGAATAGTGTAGTCCGGATTCTATTGCGCTGCCTGGAGGCTGTCTGCTTTGGCGTGAGAGGAGTCTGGTTTTGGAAGGGGCGGGGGGGTTTCCGGGGGTCGCGATTGTACGGACTGAGGGATGGGACCGGATGCGTGATTATTTTCTCCTTGCGAAAGGAATCCGACTTACGACAGATATCGCTCCAATCGATTTCGAAATGTATACGGTATGTAAATGGTCCATTGCCAACGAAGTGGACAAACAAATGCTTACTAGTTGGTCTTTTGACCTAAGGGTTACATTTGCTATTTTACTTTTTTAGGCAAAAGTTCCAGGTGATTTAGTAGAAACTTTTCTGCTTCACTATCAATGATATGGAGAAAATAATTCTTAGTATGTAGCGTTTGAACTCGGCAAACTCCTGTTTCAATTCAAGGCTTCCTAACACGCAGTGAAAAATACTCCCACTCATACCTTCAGCTCCATGGCTCTCGTCGTTATTACATGAATTTGTTGATGACATCGATCCAATTAGAAGTGCAGACATACTCTGTTTTTGTTTTTGACGTCAAACTAATTGTTTGCCATAGGAAAATTTTAATTTCTTATTTTCTTCTCGCCAATCGACTTACTAACGATCTTTTTAGTCTTCATAAGCGAGCAAGTGTGTTCAAAGTTAATTTTCTTAGCTATACTTTATTTTTCAAACAAGATGGTTTCGATCCTTGGCATTTATCCAATCATAATTTTGCTAAAAAGGAATTAAAAAGATCACCAGTCATCAATTGATGATTGAAAGGAGTGTTTTTATATACTAGCCGTCCTCTCTGGCGACGGTGCAATGTCCTCTCCTAATGATCTTGATATCTTTGGCCCCATTTCACTCGTGCTAGAATCATTGCATTGGTAATGTTCCTATTTGAATATTCAAATTTGCATTATAAGTAACTTAAATGACTCTTCGATTGATGATTGACCTACCCGTGAAATATTTTTTTAGTCCACCTCATCTAACCATCTGTACTAAAACTCAAACTTAATGTTTTTATAGCTTTTACATGGGTGTCTTAAGTATAAATAAAGAAATATTTTATCTTAATTTATTTCTTTGACAACTCATCCTGAAACAGTGATGTTAGTCATAATATTTGACATTTAAATCAAAGATAACAACCAGACCAATCAAATGTCCCTAAGTCTTAGATGCAGGAAAGTCCATCTTGGAGGTAATTGAGCCGACAACCTCTGTGTTATTAGGTGTATAATACAATTTGTACCGTTCACAAAATTTCCCTCGTGGAGATGGCTGCTCTAACAAAGAGCATTAGTGAGCGAAGGGTTTTTATGCGTTTCTATTTTTGTTAGGATGTGCCAATCCTGTAACTTTTTAAGTATTTTATAATGCTGTATTACATTTATCTTATGCGATATAAATCCATTCTGAGCATCGCAAGGGGGGGGGACGATGAGGTGAGGAGGAGGGGTGTCAGGCGAAGAGATGGGGTTGATGGGCGTGGCACGAGGATGGGGAAGGTTGAGGGGAGGGTAAAGGGAGGGAGGAGTGACTCGGAGGGGGGGATGGGATTTTTAATTAAATCGTGTGCGACTCTAATTGCTCCCATCTCTCATTTTTTCGCCCTCTCCGACTCCTTCGAGACACCGGGGGGCTTCACCCCCCCAATCCTCGAGGTGGGGGAGGAATCAACCCCCTCTCCAGCCCCTCTACCCACTCGCACCCCGTCCCCTCCCACGAGCCGCTTTGTTCTACCACCCGCCCCCCACCATCCCCCCTTCTATTTTTTTTTAAAGCGACCCACGAGCCGACAAACGCCCCTCCCGCATTCTTAATCCCCGGACGTCTTAAGAGGGGCGGGGAGAGCCATCCGACACAAAGCACTCTTCTCCTTTTCGCTCTCTCTCTCTCTTCCTCTAATCCAATCAAATTTCTCAGCGGCGAAATTCTTCTTCACAGGACACAAATTGTTTCCCGCCTCAGGCGAGTTCACTGCTTACAAGAAAGACGGAAAGAGATGGAGAGAAAGAGAGAGAGCAAAAAATGTCTTTATAAATTTAATCTGCGTGCAGATTAGGGGTAACTTATATTTAATAATTGTGCATTGCGATGCACTGTTTTTGAGCCGAAAGATCAGTGTTTCTTCTTTTTATGAATTATTTCTCATCGATGATCTGAACCTGCTGACCTGGAAACCCAATGAGTGCTAATAAAAGAGCATCGTTTAATTCCTTGCTTATGAGCTTTCCGCCACCAGCTCCTTATTAGTAATATTATTTTGCTGAAAAATTTCTTTGTTTTGTTTCTTTTTTGTTTCCGCTTAGTGGGATTATTTTAACTGATTTTCAGGTTTAAAATACAATTGAATAAGTAACGTGGCATGCTAATCCTGAATTGATATATTTTTGCGTATCTTTTTATAATGCACCACCCCTCTTTGACTTCTCACTGATTTTAGGACAGATTATAGATTAAATTCACCCCACAATATTTCCATGTTACATCCTACCCCAGATTGCGACTTCAAAAAGATTCAGCTAGATATGTGCGTAGCGCCTGACGCCGGATAACCCGAAAGGCAAGGGCTCAAAGTCTTTACTCGCCTCCTTTATTTGCTCACTAATTTACTGTATGAGTTTGATTTTATTTTTTTCGATCAAATTCCCAGTTGTTAACACTATGGCATGATGGCCTACTGGATAAGAGCCTTCGGCTGTTAATGGAGGTTTTCCAGCATCAAATCCGGGTAGTGATATTGGCAAACCTTTAAATATTCAAATCAATTTTATTTCTAATGCAAGTAAAGCGACATCACTTTGCACCCACTGCTGTCATAGGATTCCATGTTTGTGTAAAATACTCGATTTACATTATATATTGTGCCTATTAGCGCTGATTCCCAAGGCAGCAAATAATCTAAATATTGCAAAGTACGGGAAAATGTCGGATGTCAACTTCATTTTTTATAATTAATAGCATGAGCATTAGACAATTTTTCTAATATAATGCATATTATATTAGAAAAATTATCTAATGGAAACCATTTGAAATGAAAGTTTTGAAAAATGTCATAAAGTTAATTATCTTTTCCCTTTGAAACGAAATTACGGTAGGATGTTTATTAGGATTAAAGCAGAGAATACCTTAAGCTTCAAAGCAAGACAATATGAAATCATGAACGAAAAGATAAATAGTATATTTAACTAATTAGCAATGATCAAAATCTAAACGCAGTGGGATAGTTTGTTAATTGGAGAGGCGGGATAACTAGAGTGAAATTAAACAAGAAGACACTGAGCTTTCAAATCTGAGAATGTTGAAGAATGAAAAAATAATTCAAACAAAGAGGAAGGCTCTGACCATGTGGTCAGGATGATGGTAGGAGAGGAAGCTTCGAGTTAAAAATTCAAAGACGGCGGAAAATGTGGGAGAAGGAGTATTTACCTGCATCCGCACAATACCCCGCATTCCACCGAAACGGCGCGTGGTGGGGGGTGTTAGGTCACTAGCCATGCATGCATAATATCCCAATCATGTCACATCTACACAAATATTAGTTTGACCATGCACTCTAAAAAACACAAATCACACGCAATAAGGTACTTACATGCAAAAATATTCAATACCAGGATACGTTTATATTTAAATCTTGCGGTAGAACTGCTAAAAATATGGGACTGTTAAATTAATTAAAAAATAACATGCAGGATATCGACAAAATGTGTACTCTGACTATTTTAATTATCTCCTACGCGATTTATGTCATATTTATTATTATCTCTAATGGTACTAGGAAAAAACGACATTTGAAATCCACTCGCTCTACTATATACTTGATTTTAATTACGTGATCTGATCTAACGTAGTGAGTCGGGGCCTATAATATTTTTTTAACTTCCTAATGTAAGTAACCTGCTTTAAAATTTAATCAGTAAATTTAACCTGTAGTCAACTAGTGTCTCCCATCCTAATTTTTCCAATGATGTCGCGACACTGCTACCTTGTTCATAAGTACTTTCCACAAACCTAGTAGCTCTATTCTGCTTTTAATCTAGTTCCAAAGTTAAGCCTACCTCTTGAGGATCCCATACACCCGCAGCATACTCAAGGTAGAGCACGACTAACGCGTAATAACAAAGCTCCTTGAACCTCTCATCATAATTCACAAGTATTCTTTTTATGAATCCTAACATTTTATTGGCTATACTGCAAATTTTTACGAATGAATTTATTCAATTATTTAAATGCTATGGGGTCGAAATTGAAATCAAATTTCTGGGTAAGAGGGAAATGAAGGGAATAAGAAAAGAAGCTTTTCGGAGAGCATGAAAGAAGGTAAATAACATAGCAAGAAGAACTCAATAAGAATATGATACAGGGGAACGATGAAAAAATCTTCAAAATATATACGTAATATTTGCTGATTAAGCGTCCAAAACCTCAATTTGACAGGTGGAATACCTTCAACCCTGTCAGCGAGCATCATTTCAGTTCCGATACACATCAGAAAATCCCATTCACCACTGGGAAGTGCTGAGAATTGTGAAATTTTCATCCTCGAGGTTAGCTTTCGCGATTATCAGCGAAAAGATCGAAAAAGCAGCGTGCTCGGGTGAGTGCAGTCTGCACTCACCTTCTCTTGCGGCTGGGAAGGGATGCAAGTGGGGGTTCTACGATCGGAGTGATCGACGGGAGTTTGTTGGGGTGGAGATTGAGAGGGATGATGGGCGGAAAACACTGGGGCAGTGGGTGAAGAGGGGAGGAGGGAAGGGTCCTGAAGGGAGAGGGGCGGGAGGAGATGAAACGGGGCCGAAGGGGAACTATTATGGAGGAAAGAGGGGTTCAATGCATGACGTCATGCTGTCAGGGGTGGAGAGATAGGTGGGGTAAGCGGGTAGGGGGATTGAGAGAGGGTGGAGACGTAAGAGAATGGGATCTATCAACAGAGTTGCGGAAGGATTATGGTCGCAGAGATGCATTCAAGCACAGAGAGGTGGTGTGGAACGGGCTCTTTGGACGACTTACGCAGTTTGGTAACTGTGTAGCCGAGATTCAAAGATGGTACTTTATTTGAGTTTTAAATGAATAACTAGAGAGAATTATCCAAAATAAAACCAGAGCGTATATTAAAAACACTGAACTCAGTCATGCGAAATATATTTTGTATGTTATTTTTTATTTTGTTTTCGAATTGCAAATAGAGAATTTGAGCTCCTATTGAGGAATTTAAATACATTTAATTTCCATCTAGGAGGACTGAAAAAATAAAACTAATAAGAATTGTTTTTCCGATAATTGACCATTTCATTTTGATGTCCTATTCAATTATTCTATCCATCGATGCATTTTCAAAATTAATGGCGACTCACTATTTCACCCGGGTTGCAAAATTTGTAAACCAGATTCTGATGCTGACTGGCTGAATGGCTGGTATCTGTGTGATTGACGGATCACTGGCAAAGGAGGAATCCTTGTAAACCCTAAAAAAGTGAGTAAGTGCGATTCACAATGGTCTAACACACCCGAGTGATTGAGTGACTGCGTGTTTACGTAAGTCCTTTCTGTTTCGTTACATCCGTTTTATAATTTTGCATTCATATGTGTGATTGACAGGTCACTGGCATAGGAGTAATCCTTGTAAACCCTGAGTTGTGTGTGAATGCGATTCACGAGAGTGACTGTTAATCCTGAACACACCCCAGTGATCGAGTGGTTGTAATTGTGTTTTAATTTTATATTTTTATTATTAATTTTGCCTTTTTGTGTGTGATTGAGGTATACGTCGGTCACAGGTTCCCAAACACACCCAAGTGACCTAGTGTGTGTTCCCTACCCTTCCCCTTACTTGCAACTTAGTTTTAATTCCATCCCCCCTGTACAACCTAGTGCCAATCGAGTTTACGGTCCCGGGTGTCTCGCTTTCATTGCTTCAGGACCGTGGGTACGATCATTTTATATTTACAGGAGGAGGGAATTGATGACATGAGCTTTGAATAAGGATGTCAAAGAAAGGCTCGTCGAAGCCTTCATAAGGATCGTAATTTTGGACGGCATGAAAACATGGTCATTGAAGCAGAATGATAGGCGTAGATTGTGGGTGATAGGCTTTAGAAATGTGGGCGTGGAGAAGGATGGAGATGTTAAGTGAACAGAAAGGAAAACAAATGAGGAAGTTCTAGGTATGATTTCAGAGGAGAGGGGATTGTTGGGAGAAATCAAAAGGAGGCAAAAAAAGATGAATGCGGAGCTTCTTTCATTGGAAATAGGATATTTAAGACTGCGATAGAGGTAAGAACGATGGGCAAAAAAGGAAAGGTAAGAACGATGGGAAAAGGAATAGAATAGACATGTTAGACGGAATAAAGGGAAGGAATAATTATGCGGAATTTGATAGTGGCTTATTGCATGCATTGTCGGATTTCAGGTTTTGTGTTTTTCGGGGGGGCAAGGAATGTATCGTTGTACCGTTTTATAGGTTTTGTCCATCCAAATTTTCTACCTTAAACGGTTGAATTCCAATACTATCTATAATTTCCATTGTTTATGAGCTACATTAAGTAAAAACGCTCTAGTTAAATGATAATTAGGGAGAAAGATTGCTTGGAACACACAGTTATTAAAACTTTCAGGTGGTAAAACATTCTTTCTACATTATGTGGTGGAATTTTCGGAATACCTAGATAAATCTAAGCCTGTATGCATATTCCCCATTTTAGCGGTGCCGTCCGTATCAAAAGAATAGTATTTTTTGCGGTCAACACTCAAACCTCTTTCGATGATTGACGAGACGATTATTGATTGCCCTTCCAACTTGACGTAGAACTCCTTTTTTTTAATTTTTTCGATATCAATAGATCAAATCGTCGTTTTTGTAATCGATCAGATACTAGCATCCATTACTTCTAAGATCATTTCTTGCGATTTGGAGAAATTTAACATTAAACTTTGAGAAATCGGTCAATCTGGTGAATTTTCATTGGCCATTTAGACTGGATAACCGACAAACCGGCAAAGGATAGTCACAAAATTAAAAACCAATCGCGGTCCTCAAATGTGTATTCGTCTACGGTTATTTGGATTTCCTTGGTGTTAAGTGTTTTACATAAATTAGAAGCGATGTACTTTTTTAATTATTGATGAAAACAACGACATTAACGAAATAAGGTAAGATAGAGATGATATTCAAAGAGTTCATGTTGAAAATGTCCCGGTTATCCTCCGGAACAATCTGGGATCGTTATAATTGTCGGTAAAATCGCTGATACTCTTTATTTCCAATACGTTTAAGAGAACCACAAAGATAAAATAAGGGATATAGATTCAAGTACAGATGGATACAAATACTCATTCTTTCCCAGAACAATCAGAAATCATAATAGTAAAAAACCAAAGAAACTTAGAAATATCAAAAATATTTAATTTACATGTAGGAACAAAATTTAACATTGCAAAGATATCAGGTATATTTGTAGGTGGCCGTGTATGTTAGTTGGTAGTTAGTATGTTGGCATATGTGTGGGGTGTAAGAATTTTTGCATGAATGTATACCATGTTTTGTTTGTGGACTGTACAAATTTGCTTTTGCATGCTGTTTTTTTTCTCATAATTACGGGTGGTGCCCTAACACCCCCCACCTCACGCCCTTACGGCGGCTTGCGGGGTATAAAGTAGATGTAGATGTGCAATTACAGTATGTCAAAAATTAGTATCAGCTCATATTGCCTGCGTAGAGTATTTCTGGAACCATGGAAATCGCAGTACGTTTTCAATAAAATTGTCCAAATTATTTGCATCCTTGGAATTGAAAATTTTCTCAATACATCCATCACTTGTAACTTTTTTTATTTAAGTTGGGTGGTGCAATCCTGATATTAATCCTATGACTTCATGACATCCTGCAAGCCTCCGGCAAGGTGTGTAGCAGTAGGTGCAATCTATACTACGCAAACACATACGTAAATGCTGTGGCCCCACACTGTGCGTGAAATACTCACAAATAAAAAAACCACAGTTAACAACCCCAAGGCTGGTTTGAAGGGTTAGGGTATATCTCACCTTGCGCTAAGCTATGTGACATTCACACACCTAGGTGGGGGGGGCAATACCCTTTCCTGTGCCGCCTATGGTCTCCCCGGAAGACCTAGTACCCAAAAAATCTTGGGTAAAAGCTTGGGTGAATCAAAGGGTGCCCAGAGAGGCTTGCCCGGGAATCGAACCCACCTGTCCATAGCTCGGCGCTCTATAAATTGGACTTAATCTAAATAATATCCCGCAAGCCACCTAAGGGGTGTGCGGTGGGGGGTTTTAGCCCACTGCCCGTGAAAGAGAATAAAACCACAACATGCTCATGCAAACCTACACCCAGAGAAGTATATATATTCATACGAAAACTTTCTCAACCCACATCTATGATTACGACGTTCCACGTACAGATTAGCCAATGAAACATTACGAATGTCAAATTCAGACTGAAGAGACGATCATCATTAATGAAGAAGGCATTATGTAAGCAAAGAAACAAACTAGATGTCAATGAAATTTCGAGAGGTTTAAGCTTTTACGTAAAAGCAAGCATCGCTTACTAAAAAATAATCTACATCTACATCTTACCTTGCTTGTCAAAATGGCTTTCCTATTGCTGTGCTCTCGAAAGTGCTCGAGAGAAAAATGATTATTTATTATCGCGATGGCTCATGGAATACCATGAAGGTGTGAATATAAAAAATGGGCTAGGGGAACTCTGAGTTGCGTTCAATCCACCACCAAAACATTACTTCCGTGTTACTTTCAGAGTAACCCCGACATGTCATCACCATTGGCATATTCACAGGACGGAAGAAGCGGCCGATTAATCCGTTCTTACCTTCACGAGAATCACGACGCCCCGTCGCACCGTCCGAGAGCCCGAGAGAGTTTCCTCGGGAGGTGTGAGCGGCCGTGGCCGGTAATATTCCGCGCAGCCCATGTCCGTCCGATCCCCGCGTAAGTAATGGGCCGAGTGGAAATGGATTGGGGCGGAAGGGGAGGGTCCGAGAATGTGGGGGTGGGGGAGAGACATGTCAATAACTCATCGTGGGGGAGGGGGTATGGTAGAGGAGGAGGGGATGCCAGGGGCGGTAGGGCCGGGTGGTGGCGAGCGGGTCGGTCACGGCATCCAGCCGTAAATCTGTCGGAGGGTGGTGGAAGAAGCGACATGGGGGGAAGGAGGGATGGATATGCCCGGAGGGGGTGGGGAATATGTGTGCGTGTGGGGCGGCTTTGAGGGGGTCACTTGGGAAGTGAGGGGACGTGACCCCTGCCCTGGTCCTACAATCAAGCGCCTCTGGACCCACGTACGCCGGGTGCCCTCCGGACACCAATACCTAATAATAATAATAATGATAATAATATGAGAGAATCATAAGCAAATAAACAAATATATAATCACGTGTTAAGGTACATTCAAAATATAAGATATTGAAACACAGCTTTAAATTGAACTCGAAATTTTGAAATTTCGAGTTCAATTTAAAGCTGTGTTTTTATTTATTTCGAAAAACTTTTACTCCCATGCAACTGATTAAGGCAATATAAATGGAATATTAAAAAATCTACGGGAATTTTCATATTTAAAATATTAAAAGAATGGTAGACATGGGAAAGAGCGTTGGACGACTGACCGGAGAGCCCTAGTTCGATTCCCAGGCAAGCCTCTCTGGGCACCTTTAGCTCCACCCAAGCTGTGTGATTTTTTGGATACCTAATATTCCTGGGAAACCATAAAGAACAAAGGGAAAGGAACTGGCTTCCGTACCCTGTGTGAATTTCACACGCCGTTGGGCTTAGTACTGGCTGAACTCTATCATCACCTACCAAGCCGACCTTCGGGTTGATTACTGTGTTTATGGTTTAATCAATATTTAAGGAATAAAGTCAAGTTCATTGTAATTTTCTTCAGGAGTTAGTCTTGTTTCTCTTCTACTTGACCTATGATGCTCTCAGCCTAGTTTCTAAAGTAAAATTGTGACATAATTTCTAAACTAATACATTAAAATCAAATCAAAAAGACATTTACTTTATTGTCTATTCGTGCATTCCGTGAATGTACCACGTAATGTCGCGGGCTTGCTTCACACCCCTTTTCCTAACTTGTTACCAGAAAATTTTCCTTTTGAGCTTGATTGCTTTAGTCATTCCAGATATGCTGTTAAATATGCTTAGCACAATGGTCCTTAACTTATATATGCTACGAATTCCAATGGCATTGAGTTAATGATACCATCAGTATTAATTCTTTACTTTACTTCTGCAGCAAAGTGATAAAATATCTCAAATTTCTATTTACTTCTAAAATTATATTGAATTACAACAAAAATCATTTTATTTGCATCGCAGTAAAATCAGTTCCTTATGCTTATGGGTAGGTAGTTGTGTTAACATGAGGCCTTCAGGTTTTGTGCTGAGATGACGCTTTTATTGTCAAAAGGTTTATGCGGGTTAAAGTGATGCACGAGTAGTTACAATGTTACAAAGCAGATGAAGTATAAAGACCAACCTACGACGACTACTCCGATGAGAAAACACTGATTGTTCTTTCTGTTCAACTTCTTACCCGACTGATGGAATAGAGTAATGTACCCCCGCTGCAACCAACTATGACCCCCAGGAATGTAATACTACTCCTGCCTCTGACTTAATTCTGGATCTGAATCGGAAACATTGTGTTGGGTGAAGCGGTAATTCTATAATTATACAGATTAATACTTCTGGCCTCACTTTGCCAAAGCTCTTGATTCACATGATAACTGAAAGAAAGATTCTTTTCATTTGCATACTCTATTTTTAAAATGTACCGAAAATAATTTAAATAAAACTAGTCATTAGCATGTTATTGGTGTTAACACAAGTTGTGTAAACTATGATTGTTGAAAATACAGGACGAAAATTAACAGAGTCGTGTTATCTATTTATGCCATCAAGGGCATTTGAAATCATCACACTTCAACAAATTAATGCATCTCTTTATTAATTTAACAGCAATTCTTTGTTTTATTCCTGGAGATATTCTAAAAAAGTTTTAAATTTCGAAGTAAACGCATGGTATTTGTGAAAGCAGTTTATCCCGAAAGGATTCGTAGACATCAGGCATTGGAAGCTGGCTAAATGAGTGGAAAAGTTGGCTGACGGCAGTCCTAGCGCTCTAGCTACTCCGGGAGCAGTGGAAGGTTTCAGATGATAATGAATCCACTTATCGGATATTAAAAGAGGACTGAGGGAGAGCCGGATGGTTGGATTTTCGGAATTCGACCGTCGGTGGCCGCACCAAAGCAAACGAAGGACCCCCGCTCCCTCCCGGGCCGCCCCTGATCGCAGGACTGAGCCCCTACCCCCGCCACATCTCCTTTCTCGTGCTTTTTCACTGCTCGCCCAGCCCCTCCGCGAAGGGGTCCTTTGCCCCGGATACACTTTACCGACGACGACCCCTTGCCAACCGCTTCTTTCATCTCTGGGAAAAATAACTAACCCCCAGTGCAAGGCCCGCTCTCGAATCTCTGGGGTGGGGGAGGTCCAAGTCCCCTCCATCCCGTACAAAACCACTTACAAACTCCACTCCCTTCCTCCTCTCGCTCCCCCCTCCCCTCCCATCCCCAAAACTCACACACATACGCACACACGCGCGCTCAGAGGGAAGACTGCCACGACCGCTATCACTGACTGGAGCGAAATGATCGCAAGGGAAAACGTCTCCCCGTCCCGTTGGGCGAACCCAACGTACGAGTCCGCATGGATGTCCCCCTCGCCCGTCCCCCATGCATACTAGAGGAGTGAGGTGAGGAGGGGCGCGGAGAGTTTTTCCAAGGCTTCCACTGCAAACACACGGCGGACGCAGCAGCGAGCACATTCACTCCGTCCAATATGCCTTGAATAATTTAATACGGTTTCCTCTTTTTTTAGAGAGGGTGGTGGGAGGAAGGCTCCCTTTGGTGCCCGATGGGATGTGCACGGTTGATACGAGAATTTATTTGAAGTCTCTCTAAATCAGGCGTGTCGGTATCATTTTTTTATTACCATGGGTGCTACGTTACGGATTGGTCACAATAATACTTTTATGATTCCGATTGCGCAAACGAGTTGTCACGTCTTTCCCGGTGAAAAATTGCATTGTTCCGAGCGGTGCAAACACGACGGAATCTCTTAAATGGCGATTTTATGTCGAGTTTACTCGTGTATGGGTGTAAAAGTGGAAGATCAACTTTTATGTGTATCATAAAAATCCTCTTTATCCTATTTTGAAATTTATTAGATCGACCACGGCTGGATTTTATACTTGAGTGTCCAGCCGTCTTCTAACCGTCTTGTCAATTGAGCATTTTGGCTTTAGAAGAAATCGATTTGAGCAGGTGAGAATAGAAGCTATAGAGTGGTGGGGTTGTAAATATCGGCAATACCCAGGTCGACATCAATGTCGACGTACAGGTAGGTATATCGTGCGTCGACACTGTTCAAATCTCTCTTAATCTATCGCCCGGTCTTTTGAATTGCCCAACCCGTCACAGAAGGTACTAATTTTGACAAACTTCGAATAGCGTAGGTGTCGGAACCCATCCCGAAATGATTCCCACGGGGTGTAATCGGACGGGGGGAGAACACTAAAATATTTTGTGAAGTTTTCTTTACCGTTTTCATGGGTGGCTGATATTAGGAGTCATTATTTACGCAAGTTGAAACCCTCGATCACTGGGCGTAATTCATATACGAGGTCTGTCCGGAAAGGATCCAGTCATACAATATTTTGAAAAAATAGCCTACCCATAATAATGAGGCCTTCTCCTCCATGGAATTACTGCTCTTGGGACCTCAAACACTTATCCCAGGGTCTCTTTCACTTTGCAAAACAATTGGTAAAGTGCTTTTTTGGTATGTTCATCAGCTGCCTCGTCGCATTCTCTTTTATCTCGTCAAAGTCAAGAATTTCGTGCCACAGCTGCATGGAACTTATCTAAAGCCACAAACGATGATCCAGGTTTTCTAAAGAAATTCGCATCGAGAGATGATTTATTGAACTAAGGTTATGACCCTGAAACAAAAGCTCAGTCATCCTGACAGTTGGTTGACGACATAAAGGAGAATGCGACAAGGCAACTGTGACTATTCCGATAGAAAAGATTTTGCTGATTGTTTTGAAAAGTAAAAGAGACGCTGGGATACGTGTTTGAGGTCCCAAAGGGAGTACTTTGAATGAAGATAAGGTCTCATTGTTCAAGGTTGCCTATTTTTATCAAAATATTGCATCGCTAGATCCTTCTTAGACCGCCCTCGTAGGAGTATATCCAGCAAATGTGTCGTTTGCCTTGAAAACTTAAGTTTGAAGACGAACGAAAAAGATTGTTTATTTCTTTCATCTATGAAATGTTCTGTAACGGAAGATCTACTAATTTCCCTTCGATTATCAATTTCACATCAATATCGTCCCCGATATCAATTTGGACGTCGAAATTCATATCGCCCACGACATGTCGACGACACCTTAAGCCAGTGTCGACAGGTCGACATCAAAGTTAATATCGACATCTAGTCGACATATCGAAGTGTCGCACAACCCTTAAGCAAAGGGAGAGGGATACGGGTGAGTGCGTTTGTGTGCGTGCGTGAAAGCCTCCCGGGAGGGTAGGGGGACTCGGCACCCGCCGTTCCCTTTCCGTGTCCCGTGGCGTCACCGGCATCAAAGCCGCTCTAAATTGGTAATGAATAAGACGTCATGTCCAAAATCAGACCGAGCAATGTTTTCCATGCTTTAACACGGCACGAGAGAGGGAGAAAGAGAGAGAGAAAGAGAGAGAGGGGGAGGGAGAAACGACGGGGGGAGCGTCGTCAAATAAATCTCCCCGAGTAGGAAGAGGGCGTGAGAGGGGAGGGGTGAGTGAGAAGGCTCCCTCTCCTCTCCACGGCACGAAAGCACGCGAAATAAGCGCGTAGCCCCAATCCCCCCTCCCCCCCGGCAACGTCCGAGATATATCCTACAAGACCCCAACCCCCGTCGGCGGCTGCTCCCTATCGTCCCCACCCGACCGCCACCCCCCACCGCCTCCAACCCCGCCGCTCGTATTAGAGAGGAGACCTTTATTTATAGAGGAACTCTCTCGAACAAGTCTATATCGCAGGCCGGACACCCACTCCCCCTCCGGCCCTTAAATCACACACTTCCGTCCCTTCTCTCCTCCGCAACCGCTGCCCCCCCTCCTCCTCCTCCTCCACCCCGCATACTCCCCACACCTCCCTCCACCTTCGACCCCACCCCATCCCTCTTCACACCATGCCCACTCATCCCCACCCAACGAATAGCCCACAACTATTTTCTCTCTCCAATTCTCGGGAGCGGAATCTCCATCAAAGTGACCAGCACAAATTTCCTTCATTTTCTTTCCTCTTCCTCTCCGCTATTAAAATTATATTGAGCTTCCCCATTGGCCGAAGGCTGTTTAGTCGTATCAATCGAATTAAATGCAAACACTGTAATTCACTGACGCATTCGTTGGATTAATATTCTCAATATTACATTAAATGAAGAACAAAATGTATACTTCCACTGTTCTTTATTTACGTACAACTAGTTTCAGCGCTTAGGCGTCATCATCAGGTACAAATTAATCAAGTCGCAGTCCATTTTGACACCTAAGGATCGAGACTAGTGGTACGTAAATAAATAACAGTGGAAATATACATTGTGTACTTCATTTAATGAACATAAACTCCCACAAAGTTGAGTCTCGAACAATTTAATTCTCAATATATCTTGAGATTCCAAATCTATTCTCAGTGGCTTTTCAAACTTTCCCGAAAGAGAGCAGTTATTTTGTTTTAATTTTGTATTGATTACATTAATTATTCCTTATCCTTAGAGTATCAGTGATTCATCAAAAACGGCGGATGAATCCCATAAGAAGGATTGCGGTAGATATTGTCCTTTTTCGAGAACCGTACATCGTATCTAAAACACATATTGTGGATGTGTACATTATTTGAACTACTTGTACACAAGATCTGTTAAAAAATAGATGCGTCTCTTTGAATATATACTTGATTTTATTATTTACCCTTTAATCATGCTTATCGCTTTCAAAATACAGCCTTTGGTCGCCAATGCAACGTTTCCAATACTTCTTCCAGCTTTTGAATGCCTCCGGGATAGCCTCTAAGTCTGCTGTATCATTTTGTTGGGTGTCTTCAGTAGGTTCAAATCGGCGTCCTTTCGAGGTGAATTTCAACCAATGAAATAGGAAAAAGTCCTCTGGAACATGATCCGGAGAGTGGAGTGGCTGGGGTATCACCCTAAGGCTGCTTTTGGCCAAAAACTCGGTAACAATTAATGACGTGTGCGCCGGTGCGTTGTCGTTATGAAAAAACCAAGACTTGTTTTTCCACATTTGTGGTCTCTGCCGCAACATGGCCAGTCTTAACCTTCTCATAGCCTCTTTATACTACTGTCCATTCCCTGTTTGTCCTTTGGTGACATATTCATAATGAAGAATCACTTACCAATCGAAGAAAATGATCAGCATCACCTTCACGTTCGATCACGACATCCGACCATTTTTGGGTCGTGGAAAATATGGCCCCTTCCACTGTGAAGACTGAACTTTGGTTTCAACATCATAACCTTAAACCCGGGTTTCCTAGTCTGTAACCGTTGTATTTAAGAAGTTTCGGTCATCGCTGAGCGATCGAGTGGGATTCTTGCTTATGTCAAGACATTTCTGCCTCTGTTAATCCGTTAACACTCGCAGCACAGATTTGTACGAGACGCGCTGCTTGACAGTTAACCTACAGTTTGCACGCACTAAATCATTTACACTGCTAACGTGGACGTCCTTCTTTGATATCAATGGCCGTCCACTTCTCGGTTCTTCATCGGTCGAGGTTTGTCCAGACTGGAAACGGTTGTACCAACGAAAATACTGTGCCCGACTCATAGAATCATTGTCAAACGCCAATTGAATCATTACATACTCGTAAATTTCAGCTGCACGTTTTCCGAGTTTAAATAAAATCAATGCAAACACGCTGCTTTTCTAACACCTTCAACCTCTTCGAAATAAGAATTAGCACTGCAAGGGTGTGCAAGCTGAAACAAGAATCGCTGTTAAGCGGAGACAAGTCGAGATAGAGCCACGAACAAGGAGGCGTTTTACTTCTCAGGAGGCCACTAGAAGGATATACCTAACTGATTTCGATCCGTCAGCGATTCGCGCGTATAAAGACCAGTCTCATATTTCTTTGTACACGTTTGTATTTACCTAAGAATCTTCATCACATTATGCATAAGGATGCTTCCAAAAGCACGATAATATTCGATTTTTTAAGATCGCGGTACCATTCATCCTAAGAGAAAATTCGCGCAAAGATTGTAGGATTAGCAGCTATTTCCCGTGTGCCATCCTTCGATTTCCCACAAACGGTAATTATTTTGATCAAAGACAGATGAGACGTGGACATAAATGCAAAAAATGCAAAGATATATTTGAAGTTTTGAGAACGATATATATCCAAAAGAATTGTTTGGCAACCAGAGGAAAGAGGGGAACAGAGAATTAATGTATACGAGTATGTATAAATAAAATGTCTGCCCCCAAAGTAGTAGAACTGAGTCAATTTAAAAAGTGTTATTGCCAGAATTGATACATTTACTCAAAAGTCTTCGAAGTAGCACCCTTGTGCGTCCACCCGTCGCTGCCCACGGGTTTTCCACGCCTCGTACGCCTTCTGGCGCCCGGAATGGTGTTAAGCTCCCTCGTCACGGCCTGCTTCCACCGAGCCGCGGTGACGCCCTTTTAACTCGGATTTGAGGCGGGGAGAGAGGAAAAAGTCTGGCTGGGCATTGTCTAAAACATTTGGATCTTCGCTCATATGGTCGAGAAGCCCTGGGTAGGTCCTCATGCGAGTTTCCTTTTGCTCGTCCGAGAGCACTCGTAGCACCAACTTCACACATATCTATCTCATGTTCATGTTTTCCGTCACAAGTCGATGCACGTCACTTTTAGGGATGCCAAGTTTATCATTAACTATGCAAACACTTAATCTGCCATCCCTGTACAACAAAGTCATCACTCTTGCAAGATTTCGTCACTTTTTAAGGCTGAAGGGCATCTTGAACGTTCGGTTCCTTCAATACCTTCTATACCCTCCCGAAAAAACTCGTGCTACACAAAAACACCCAATCTACCCATGGTGCTATTACCATAAGCTGCCTTGAGCATGTCATGAGTCTCTTTCACGGTTTTGCCGAGTTTCAAACAAAATTTGTGGGCGTAGCGCTGTCCCAATAACCGGTTGACGACGGTTAAACCTCTACTGTGTTCGTCCTTTTTATGTGTTCCTATTCCTTATATCTATTTCCATATATATATATATATATATCCATAGTATTGATATTCTTGTGCATCTGCATCATACCCCGCGATGCTGTGTGGTATGGTGTGTCAGGACGCATTAGAGTTTTAGAAGTTAAATGTCTCCCTGGTTGAAGAGAATACCATTCTTATTTCCAACAGTGACCCCACCACGCTTATCAATTTCCCATAGAAAGTGTCGCAAACCTCAAAAAACGATTATTTTCCTACTGGTTCAAAATTTTTCTAATGGACCTCATTTTTGCGCATATTATCAACACACATAGTCCACGTTTTACTTTTTATCTCATAGGCAACTCACTTGATGAAATGTACTTCATCATAGCGAACTAGCATATTCTGTCAATGTTCTTCCATTAATATTTTGGACTTAAACATTTGTGAAGGTACTTGCAGTGATTTTCCAGGCAAAAATATTTCATTTTGGGACAGAAATATTAATGTCATACCCAACTAATCGATCGCTAATCGCAACGCAACCCACGAATGCAATACCGACTACTTGTGAAGAAATTCTTGCACTGCATCAAGTGCCATCATCAATCGATCATCCACATAAATTCTGGTGGAACTACATGTATTTTATTCATTCTATCTATAAATAAGGATGATATAAATGCTATTATTTGTCGTAGATGTCGTGTAAAGGTTTAATTTCTCCTTAATTGCTAATTTTCTTAAGAAACCAGAGGTGTTGTATCCGTTTGCAAACGAAAAAATGGGAATCAGGAATCAATAGTTCAAAAATTTATTCCAATCATTAGATGATTAGAACCTTGTTTATCAGTAATTTCAAAATAAAATTATTTCTTCTACACTGTTAGGTTCTGTTTATGTAGAATATATAAAATACCCTCTCTATCTTCAGGAAATATATATATCCCACGCTCCCGGATGGTAGCGGTCTGGGTTGAAGGTGTGGCACTCTCCCGCCACGGCGATGCTGAGAGTGCCATGGCACTCTCAGCATCGCCTCCTCCTAAATACGCCCCCTCCTCCTCTACGCTCCACGCGTCCAACTGGGAACAGGATCGCTGTGCCCGGAGTGTCTTCGCCCCCGGTCCGTGTTCCAAACTTGGCCCTTATCTCCCGCACTCTTCCGAACCCTCTTTTGAGCACGCGACTCCTGGACCGAGAGGTGGCTCACATGCCCCCGTCCTCTACCCCCTCCCCGTCCCGTTCGATTCGGAAGGGTCTGTGCGGCGGGTTGGGGGGGAAGGAAGGGAGGCGCCTGCCGGCTCTCGCTATCTCGGAGAGAGATTTATGGGCCGCGGGGGATGCTGCTGCAGGGGTTTTGTGGGCAGTGCGGCGGGAAGGCTGCTGTCCGGAGGAAATGCTCTCTCTTCTGTGGGTGGGTGGGGGGTGGGAGAGACTGGGAGGTGAGAGGGAAGGGGGGAGGGATGGAGAAGGGAGATGAGGGGCGAAGCAGTCTCTCCTGATCCCACTGACCCAAAGATGCGGCGGTCGCGCTTGATCCCCAAGAAGACCCGCCCCTCTCCAGCCAAATACTCCCTCTCCTTTTGACCTCCTCCCCCTCTCCGCCATCACAGCCACTCCCTAAGGGGAAGATGTGAAGTTTTATCAATGCGGCAAACTGCTTCCCCCCTCCTCTCTACCCTACCTTCTGGAAGCCACGTTCGCATATGTGACAGAACCAAGCCGCTCGCACCTTAGCCCGCAGCCGAGCGATGCTGCGCGCAGAGAACACGTTTCCACAAAAGGGAACACACGAGGGTAGGCTGAACACCAATGCACACATATTTGTGGGCCACAAACAAAATGGCCTTCGGAAGCACTCCTGGTGGCATATGGAAGTAACATTCCCCTTCAATATGCTTGCGTAGTTTTGAGGTCGTTACATTCATCCAGTGTATTTTGAGAAGCGGAAGTATGGAGACGTGTTCTAGTGATATGTCAACGCAAGGTAAACAGCGTGCTATTGTCGAACTTTTAACTGCTGAAAAAGTGACTCCTAATGAGATCCATTGTCGTTTAATGGCTATTTATGGCGACGATGCTGCTTGTGGATCTGCTGCAAATCGATGGGCAGTAAAATTTCGTGTTTGCAAGCCTGGAAGAGGCATAATTGTTGATAAAACTTCTTTTGATTGTGTTTTGGGATGCTCGCCGAGTTTATATGACCGATTTCCTGGGACGAGGGGTAACGGTTAATTCTTATCAGTATATACAGACCCTAAAATACCCCCGACGTCGAGTTTGTCGTGTTAAAAGCAGCCTGGCGACAACAATATTGCAACATGACAACGCTCGTTGACACACCTCGCGATCAACTGGAGAGGCTCTGCGAAACCTGAAATTTGAACCGATTCCACACCCTCCTTATTCACCCGATCTTGTGCCTTGGGATTTTTATTTTTTTTCCTCAACTCAAGAGATACCTCAAGGGTAATCATTACACCTCAGACGATGAGGTAAAAGCAGCTGTCGAGTCTTGGATTCGAGAAAAGTCGGAAGAGTTTTTCAGTGACGGAATGAAAAAACTTGTCAATTGTTGGGAGAAATATGCTAGCTTATTTTAAAAAATAAATATATGATTTTGAAACGTAAAAATTGTGCTTTAATGCACTTTTTGCCTGATCTTGCTATTTGTTTTTGTTCGCGCTCTACAAGCATGTGTGCATTACTTTTCAGCCTACTTTCGTATTACCGAAATATAAAACTACTGTAGCCTTCCACATTTACCGCCACCCGCGTGCTGCCATAGATTAATGTAGAGTAAATAAAAGATTTTGTTCAAATTGAAGGTTTGGGAAACATTAATTCCCGCAGCATGCATTTTTTTTATTGGTCATGTATGAATAAATGGGAGTTTTAAGGAGGCCTAAATTCTATATTTAAGCCTCCTCTCATGAACATGCACAATCAGTTTTCCCTATTTCTTCCCGCATGATAATGTGGAGAACGGAGTAGAATATACTCATAGTCTTGTCTTAACTTTTATGCCGACAGTCTAGTTTCTCTCTCGCTTTTTAGTTGAAGTTTAACTTGCACTTGAGTGCCCACTTCATAAACTCCCAGCAAAACGGGGGAAATGTAGCCATAGCTGTGAGCAAAGAGTGGCTTCGTATCGCACCTTCATGCTTGTCCATGATGAGTACCGATGCACTTACTCTTGAGGAATTCCATGAGTCCTCGATTTGTGGACTCCGGCCCGGACCCAAAGATTCTACCCCTATAAGGATCCATCACAGAAGATCAACTGAGGGGCCCTCGTCAGAGTCCAACCCCCTGGAAGAGTTACTTGCGTGGGTTAACTTAATTCAGAAGAACCAACTATGAATCCGAAATATATTTGACTTCGCTCCAGGTAGCAAGTTGCCTAGCATGTGACCTCACGCAGAAGGCAAATTCTTCGATTGTAAATTAATATATGAAATTAAAAAGTGACTAGCGGTAATGCCTCTTTGGTAACTTGATTAACATCTATCAATAGAATCTCATTTGAATAGAATTTAACGTGGATAGTCTTGGAATTCCATGCTCTCACGGGGAATCTTTGGAGGCTGCAATTACTCGTATAGGCCTCGTCGTGGATATCTAGTTTTAAATGAGAGAACTTGATTATGTGCGCAGTCCAATGGGATCGCCCGTCGGGAGATGGTGTTCTAACCACTGCTCCGATTATCGTATGATTTCTACGCCAAATACTTTACCTTGAACGTCGGTAACAATTGTAAAGTTTAAAGAGACTTCTGTGTCACAGACAGGGTTGGATAACCCGACGAACGCACCAATGTACAAGACTTTTATGATCTAGATGTCAACTTTTCTTTGTACATAGGCTCCACACGGATTTGAACCCGTGATTGATAACCGAAAGCTTCGCCAAGTAGACTTTACCGCAAACCTTTATTGGTGATTAGAAGTTTGTATTCGTTTTTGAATTCATATTTGTCAGATTAATATTCCTAATAAAGAGCTAACAAGAGTTTTTATTTAAGCTAAAAATAATCAATTTTTTCAGATTTGTAAACGTTCGTTCTTACTTTTGAGATTTCATTGGCTTGTGTTTCAAGAGTGTGGCTCTTTGACCTGAATACATCTTTTACCTCTGGAACGTTCATAGATTTCACTATAGATGCTTTTTTATTCATCTTCCTGGTCTCGCGGTCATTAAAATCAAGTCCATCCATGTATTTTCCAGTTTTGCCTTTCCTCTCAACCCATCTCCTCTTCCCTCAAATGTCCGTTTGGCGATATAATTTTAACTCTACTCCCAACATGGCCAAACCAGTTTAGAGAACTTGTTTCATGACTTTTCAATTAGCGATGTACACCAATTATATTTTTCATCATCAAATCGTTCTTCACGCTCTCTTTACTATTTTAATAATATACACTGTTCGAGTATCTCATACGTACCACATTTTTTGACGTTAATGCATTGTCACACCCGTTAAATTTGCATTAAAATACTTTATTTAACTATAGCTACTTCCTTCTCTCTAGCACATATATTAAAATGTGTAGTATGAAGTCTAAAACGTGTGCGTGTTATTTCAAAGTTTAACCTGAACGAATTTCCTGTAATCCATTGGCGTTAATTAGGTCCGCTCCAAGGTGTTATCACCATACAATTAGTACGTTTGAACGATTTCATTACGCCAATCTGCGGTCTCCCTTATCGTTTATTTGTACCATGGTCGGTGGAATTTTATGTTTCAGGTCAAGGAAATAAAGTTTTAGCTCCAGCATTTCCTCTTCAACCCCAGAGTCAAAATGGCACCGCCACCTTCCTCCCACTCTCCCCCGCGTCCACCCACGCAATCGTTAGAGGGGGGGGGGTGGAGAGGAGACCCTTGAACCAGAGAATGGGTTTGCTCCACATTTCCCTCTATTAATAACCCACGGGCCCTCTGCGTCTCTTTCCTCAACACACCCCCGCACTTCTTCGCCCTCCTCCGTCCTCGCCCCCGCCTGCATTCCCTGCCTTCCTCAAGACGCCCGCGAGTGCTGTGTCCGCCGTTCCTGGCGACGGCGCGACGCTACAGGCGCCGTGAACCCCCCCCCCCCTTCGCCCCCTCCCCCACTCCAGCCAGCCTGCACGCACAGATTCCGCGCGGTCACCCTCTAAGTACTCCCCCACCTCACACCCTTTGCGCTCTCTTCGGCCATTCTTTCCCCATGTCCCTCCTCTACTACTGCCAGGCTAACGAACATGACTGCCCACATTGTTTCCACGCTTGGCTCCAAATTGTTTAAATACGGCAAGCACTAACCGGTGAACTGCGGGAAAATTTCAGTGGCCCGAGGATAAAGTTCCAAGAAACAGCGAGATATACCACATTGTATACTTTTTTATACTAAACCAGATTTCATTATTTTATTATAATTATGTAGCTTAAACTTATAAGTTGTATTAATAAAATGAAAATTTTATGGCCATTATTTTGTGTTCGTTTGTGAATTTAAAAAACAAAATCATGTCATTGGTCCAGTGAATTAAAATTGGAAGCTTGCTGGCTGGTAAAGTCCTAATGGTTGACAACCGTTTTATTACATAGCAGGTATATGTATATATGTATATATATATATATATATATATATATATATATATATATATATAGTATATATATATATATATATATATATATATATATATATATATATATGAAAGAACTATCGATATATCGATACATATAAAAAAGATTGTCGATGAGACTCTATTCATTGTGTTTGGTACAACGGGCTTCAGAATTTTTCCTCTTCTTTTATTTTAAAAAGTATTAGCCATCAAAAAGTGAGAATAAATTAATTCATGAACAACTTTTAAACTGAACAAAACGATATTTGCGGAATTTCAAAAGCAATATTTACAGAAAATATTTATATTTTATTCGGGTACCAGTTCCTCCTGAGAAACCAGTAACGACACAGAAAAAGAAGCATATTCCCCGAATTTTTACGTGTGAATTTCGCTTTTCGTTAAGCTTAGCGCAAGGCGAATTCTTTCATTACCTTTCGAAACAGCCATGGGGTTGATTTCTCTGTAACTGACCTTAATTATATCGCACAATAATATCCTATCATACACAGTTATGGTTTTTCTAGTTCTCGTGTTGCTTTTGCGATATTTCAATAACGTCCCCATGCCAACGGCACGAGTTTCCTTTCATATAATTTGAAATGTGGTATACTTTTTGTATGCCAATTATTTTAAGAAATGTAGGCTCTACATGAACACTTAATATAGATAAGGATTCAAATAAGAGAAATGGATAACCAGAAGTAGGCATATTATGGTAGTATGTATGTCAGTATGTAGTCAGTATGCTTTGATGAACTCATTAGTTGAATAATATATGACCAGAATAAAGGAGCAAGTCCCCTGGTGCACAACCGTAGGACAACGAAGCACCGACGCCCCTCAGAAAATGTCCAAGGAGGAACTTTATACCTGGTAGGACGCGATAAATTCATCCGTTATTTGAAGGCTCATGTATACATACTTGTATGGAAAGTAAATAAATACTTGGGTCAAGAAATAGGAACTAAATGTGATACTTGCACCATCTGGCGCCTTGTTTCTTATTTACCTATTTAAATGTGCTATCAAAATGTTACCTTGGTTATGATTATTTTTTAATATTGTTTTCCATTAGAGAAGCAACGTATACTTTTCAGTCACACATAAAAATTATGATAATGAATGCACTAATTGAAAAATCGATACTATTACAAATATTTATGTATTCAAGGCTACAAAATGCTTGCGGTTAGTTTCAAGGTTAAATAGAAATGGAAAACTACTGACACTAAAACCTTTATGAGCCCACTCCGATACGCGTATTCCATTTAAAACTTGAAAACATACCACGGCCTTTTCTAACCTCCAATCCAATATTCTCACTCTTCCGTTCGTATTTTCCGATACATTTGCAAAAGAGTTCTCTACCAATTACCCAAATGTCGAAAACGCCCGTCTGCTGTCCCAACGGCCGTTCGTTAGATCTTATATTTGGATTTGCAAATGGATAAAATGTGAATTGGATTCGAGATAAACCACAAGATAAATGCAAGGATATTTTAGGGAGCAAGTTGTCCCATGGGCACCTGGCACATCCTGCCCATTGCCTTCGAGTAAATTATGCATCTTGGAAAGACATTGATTGTGGCTCTCGGTAAATCACAGGAAAACCTTTGACAGCTTAGTTCACGCTGTCGTGAACTTGGTTCTGCCCCGTGGAATCAGACTTCCCTGTAGTACATTGGTCCTTCGGGAAGAGCAATGTCAAACCTCATTCCCTTTCTCTGGGATTAAAGAGGTTCACCACAGTCATTCTCTATCAGTTTTCAAAACTTGAAAATTTTATTCCATTTGTCTTATGCTGGAAACGAATTGCATCAATGGCAATCAGTCTTCAAGTTTGTCTCATTCACTCATGGTGTCACTAAATGTTTTCCACGCCCTTGTATTTATTACTTAGGCTAAGTAAATAATTACAAACTAAAGATTTAAGACTGGATACTTTTGAAGTATCACCTAACCCACAAGTGGACTGGTCCCTTGATATAGGGAAGTAAGTTAACTTTTGATGTTTAATTAGTAAAGGACAAAGAGTGAACGATCTATCATTGCTTTGCCTGAATGGGAAAATTATTTGGGTTACAAATAACAATTACGAAAGCTACGATTTAAAAATTGAGTACGATAATACCTTTTCCGTTGTTCAAGATCTGAAGAGTAACCGATTAGATTAGAAGAATACTGATCTGATTTAACAATAATATGCTGATCTGATTTAACAAGAAGAATGTATTAATAGAACATTGAGAGATTAATTAAACAAGATTGATACAATAAATAAAAATGTTGACGGGAGACTCTCATTGAAAAGTGGAAGTATTAATTGAAAAATTCGCGCATCCTTTGTTGTGGGTAAGCAGAACTACCTATGGAAGATAGTTTAAGGGTAAAGAAAACAGGAAGCGTAATATGAAGTTAATGAAGACAAATATCATATAATTGTCCCAGTTTATGTCATTTAGAGGCTTCAACACATTTTGTTGAGCTTCCTAATATACGAGGGTGGACCCAGAAGTACCCGACCCAACAAAGAAAACACAAAAATTTGGAAAATTTATTTATTTTTCAACATAATCTCCTTTCAGCTCCATGCACTATTCCCAGTAATGTTCCATAAGTCCGATAGCCTTTTTATAATAAGAACTGTCTTGCTTCTCAAAATAGCCATTAACTGCCGACATCACTTGCAAAAACCTTTGACCACCGAAGCCATTGTTTCAAGTTTGCGAACAGAAAATAATCCGAGAGGGCTAAATCAGGCGAATAGGGTGCATGAGGTAGCAAATCAAACTTGAATTCATGAGTTTTGGCCATTGTGATAACGGATTTGTGAGCTGGTGCATTTTCTTGATAAAACAACACTTTCTTCTTAGCCAAATGCGACCGCTTTTGCTTGATTGCTTCGCTCAAACGTTGCAATAAGTTCGCATAATACTCGCCGTTGATAGTTTTTCCTTTTTCAAGATAGTCAATGAAAATTATCCAACGCGCATCCCAAAAAACCGCCACCATGACCTTGTCTGCCGATGAAACAGTCTTTGCCTTCTTTGGAGGCGGTTCTCCCTTTTGAATCCATTGTTTTGATTGTTGTTTTATCTCGGGTGTGAAGTAATGGACCCATGTTTCATCCACGGTTATGAAACGACGCGAAAATTCTGCTTCGTTGCTGTGAGACTTTGCTGAACACTCAATTGAAACATCTTCAAGGCACTGGTTTTGCTCGAGTGTGAGCAAACTCAACGTAGGATTATACGACTCCGAGAAATTTAAGTTTTTTTATAAAGAAAATATTCGGAGATCAAATTAAAATTTTTTATCGTGGAAACTGGTGCGTAATGGGAAAAAGGAACAATATCGAAGGATACATCTTAGAGATAGTGGAAAACCTGTCATGCTTTCTACTTTTTGGAGACGGCAGATGTCAGGCGTGACCTCCGATGGCACTTTATAAACGTATTATACGTAAAGTATTAAACGTAAAGTATTAAAACGATGATGATCGATAGCCCACGCTCCATATTCTTAAGGAAGATGTGCTGAAAACAAATGCTTAATGGCAGTACAATTTTAAATTTAAAATATTGTGATTATAAAAGGGCAAGATGGTTAAACTATTTCCACTCTTATATTCTTTTTTTATATTCTTGGTTTGAATACACCTATGTGAATAGTGGTGACTTACATATTTACAGAGTAAAGTTAAGCATTTACCTGTAAAAAAGGGTAATAAATTAAATTGGGGTATTGGGGAGAAACGATCATTAAAATTTGTGATTTCCACTATTGTATTTTTATTCACACGACCCGGTTTTCACCTCGTGTCATCTTCAGGTGAGGATGACACGAAGATGACCCGAAGATGACACAAAGTGTTGAAACCCGGGTAGTTTGAATAAAAATACTATAGTTAAAATCGCAATTTTTAGTTATCTTTACTCTCCATTATGGAAAGTTTCGACAAAGTTAAGCCTTAAACTATACATTGAATTAGGATATTTCAAATACAATACGACTAGCTAACGTCTGATGCAACTCTTACAAGCTAATGAGTTTAATTTGAAGGAATCAGGATAAGTTGATAGCGAAGAATTAAAGTCTGAAATTTAACTAGATGTGTATTTTTTCCAGTCGTGAATGTTCTGGAAAATACTTATCCAAGTGAGTTGGGAGAGACCGATGTTTTCTCACCGGGCATCGATTTTTTCGCATTCTCACGGAAAATTGTGGAGAAGAGATGATACTTCATCTTTATTCGGTTCGCACGAGATTCAAGAGAAAGAGCGCGGTCCTTTTAATCCAACCTGCACTCCGGTTTCCCATCAGCCGTGGTATGAGGCGGGGGGGGGGGGGGGTCCTCTGTGGTCTCAATTTCGCCTCCCCCTATCTTCTCTCCACTTCCCACTCTCCCTCCTCCGTCTCCATCACCCCCCTACATCCAGCCCCACCCTGGTAATTGGGTTTTCGCCCCCGGGGCTGTGTGTCTTTCGGCCCTTTACCCTTCATCCCTCTCTCTCTCTCTCAAGACGCGAGAGGCCATTCCTGCTCCTCCACCTTCCTTCCCATCTCTCCTTTGTGCATGTGCGGGCAATTAATCGAATAATTGAAGCTGTCCCTCGACGCCTACGGGCCCAGGGGTCGCCATATGGGACCGGCCGTTGATTTAGGGCCTGCTGCTTAGCGTCTCGGGGGATGGGAGAGAGGATTGCGGGTTGATGGGGCGGGAAGGGGCACCAAGGGTCGGAGGCGGCTAATCATCTCCCGCTCGGCGCTTTGCTTTTCTTGCCCAAGGAGAGCGAGTGAGTGAAGCGGGATTTAATGAGCTGCTAGAATTTTACGGCCTACAGCCTTACCAGCGTAACATAATTTTCTTTGTATTCCTTCAAAAGAGACGATATTAAAATCACAACTGAATGCACAAAAACATTTTTTTTAATACCTTCGGGCCTCGATTCCTTAATTCGATTTAAAGATTTCTCCACTTCTTTCCAATATTCATCTGAGCCGTTTGGATGCATAGTGAATTGCCCATTGAGGAAGTTTGCCTTTCTCGTAGTAGTAGTAGTTATTAGGGGAGGTGAGCTACCGCTGAGGTCATTTGTGCCATCAAAGATAGGTTTGTAATTTGGTAGCAATAGGGAATGGAGGAAGGGTGAAGAGAAACCCGTCGTCGGTAATGACCTAAAAATACGTACTGAAAGACGCCAAGTGATCTGTAATCTAAATTTTCATCCGACGGACGGCGTACTCACTTAAAGTGCTCCCTACATAGCACCTCAAGTAGGGATAGAGATGGCCATTGAAGTTCATGCCATCCTTAATTGAAATCGGGGACCTCGAAATGGGAAGCCAGCACGTTATCCTCCACGCCATGCAGATACTCTTGTTCTCATACCTCCTTCTGTTGCCAAGAAAAGGAAAAGCGTTAAGCAATTTTTTTCCACACTAAACGTATTTGGTGCTAGGATTGGTTGAGGAGGACAGAGGGCTGTTGGGAGAGGTCCAAATGAGGCAGGAAAGGTGGATGCAGAGTATTTTGACTGGAGGGAGAATTTGGTCACTGTGATAATGAGGGGAGGACGTTAGGCAGGCGAGGTAGGTGAAGGAGATGGATTGACATATGGGAGGGAGTTAATGGATAAAGAAAGTATTTTTGAATTGAAGAACAGGGTAATGTATAGTGTATGTTTGTCTTATTAAATGGAGCTAAGAAATGCATAGATGATCAGAATGTGTCCATCCGAAACTAAGCCGAAACAATATACGAGGGTCATCCGGAAAGTAGTACCCGTTCGTGCCGCATGAAGTGCTGACGACGCGAGTAGCCGCTGGACGAGGTCAGATAGCTTCAGTGGCTTGTCTGCCTTCTCTGAGCCAAGTTGCGTGACGCTAGCATTGCCTGTGTTGTTTCTGTGATTGTTTACAATGTTTAAAAAAATTGAGAACGCCGCCAGTTGTGAAGTGAGGGCAGTGATTAAATTCCTCAATGCAAGAAACGTTCGCCCATGTGATATTCATCGCCAATTAAAGGAGGTGTATGGAGACAATGTAATGGACGAGTCGTCTGTTCGGCGGTGGTGTCGCAACTTCAACATGGGGAGGGGGAACACACACGACGATGAGCGTTCGGAGAGACCGTCTGTCATTACAGACCAACTGGTGAGCTCAGTTGACGAATTCGTGAGGAACGATCGGCGCGTCACAATTGATGACATCTGTGAGCATTTTCCCAATGTTTCTCGAACAATTGTTCATGAAATTGTTAAACACCATCTGCATTATGCAAAAATTTGTGCAAGATGGGTCCCTCGCGTATCTCAATGAGCTGGCGGCGAAGGACCATGCAGCAGGAATACAGAAACTTGTCACACGTTATGACAAATGCCTTAATTTGCTTGGAGATTATGTTGAGAAGTAGTTTAAAGTATCCTCTTTCAAATAAAATTTTCTATGTTTGTTAATATTTACTTTTGTGTCTTTATTTCACGAACGGGTACTACTTTCCGGATGACCCTCGTACTACCAAATGTAATAACCTATTAATAATAATATAAGTATCTGAAAAGCCGTCTTCTCATTGGATCCCGACGAGCCCCTCCTAATTCGTCTTAATACCCCATATATCGCATTTAAAGAGCTGCAGATGATACCATGACAGTTGCTTTTGTGAAAACATCCGATAAATGTGCCGAAAAATAGGAATTTCACAGTGTGGGAGTCATTTTCTCTGCCCAGGAATCGAACCCGAATTCCTCGAATCTCAACTGAGTGTTTTAACCAATTAAGCTCTTGACAAGTCCTGGACTTTTACGCTTTGTGATCAGTCGTTAAGGTTTCGGGTTCCGGTCAAAATGAATGATTTTTACGTAGTAAGATTTTTGCATTTGAGTAAACATATTATTCTGTGATGATTCTTTTATTAATGTGAATTAGTTTTGAAGTACGTTAGCCATCAAAGGAAGCAATGGGAGGGTGAACATGCTGCCCATCCAAGGGATTCGAAGCACTGTCTTGGGGAGCCCGTACAACCCAATACTCGACCTGCCTTAGGTCGAGAGAGAATACCTAAAACAGAGAGTCACGCAATATTCCTAATATCCAGTTTTAATATGAGATCATAAACATGCGGGAAAAAGTTGGACGCTCAGTATATTGTTTCTGGAAACATTAACCTTTATAACTAAAGAATTTCCTCATCGCAGCTTCTGAAGTGGCTTCTTTAAAATAGGTATTATTTCAATGTTCTTAAAAAGAGGAGCATTCTCTTTAAAGCTTTGGGTGTCATGGTTCCAATTGGCCGCATACCATGTACATTATGATATGCTGTTATTTTACATGTTGAGTGTCTGCATCTTTGTGCAAATTCTCAAGACACTCATAGGGGTGTCCTTTTGTATTTCATTAGAAGCTCCCTATTGGTGGATCCCCATACTCTATAAATATATATATTGAAATTGATTCGAAAGCGGTGTACAAAATTATCCTTTTCACATTCATAAGTAATAGAAGAATAATAGTTAATTTTATTCAACTGAGCGAGGAAACGTTTAATATTACCAGTTCTTTGATACGGTTCAAGTGGGATATATTTTAGTTAATATTAATTTTACAAGGCTGTATCGTATATAGGCAGGATGTTCCCTGATTTGTTTGTTGTATATACACGTATAACGTGTGTATACATACGAATATTCATATTTTCTCTCCTTTCCCTATTGAAAAGTTCCATAGCTTAGGTTTGTTGTCATTAATTAATAGGTTGATCAAGTAACACCATTCCTAAATATTGTCAAAGTCTTATAGTTTACCACAAACGTCGTTGAAATATTAATCCGTGCATATCAAGGCTATGTCGTCAGTATATACATTGGTATATTTTGCAGAGCGTAATCTGGCTGACATTGATTGGCTGAACATTTTTCCTTGTAGTATAATAGATTTTATAGATATTCGTAGCAGTATTCAGATTTTTATTTCTTTTATAATGGCTGTTCTGTGTTTGGGTAGGAACGGAACCAAAATAAAGGAACTACGAAATCCAATAGTTTCAAGTTCACGCATTGAAATTATAGAATCGAAAACTTTTAGAAATTCAATGATTATTACTAATATGGAACAAATAGCATTAATTTCATTTCATCTCCCACAAATTTCTGCTACAGCAATTTTGCAATGCTTATTTATGACATCCGTACTTCTTGGCAATATGGTTTTGAGCTTGTATTGCAAACTCGTTGAATGATCAGCTATGTGATGTTCTATAACCTTCTCTAGTTCCGGTATTATCTATATCGGTCGATAGTTGCCTGTGTCTTTCTTTTTACCATTTTTGGGAAAGATATGGCAGTGGCGAATTTTAGAAATGATTGTGCTGTTCGTATTCAATGTTTCAATGTTTATATTTATCTATTTGGATATCATTTCAGTCGTGTTACTAAGTTCAACTAACTTCAATAGCTTCATGCTACCTTTACGATTGGCCTGTGCAAATGTTATCACGAAAATGTTTAAATCCTTAAAACAAGAAAGCCCAGGCTACGACAAACTACGCACTACCGAATTAAATCAGTCATATTTATTTTTTTCTATGCACTTTGAGGATTTAAAAATATTATTGCGATTTTTTTCTATGAAGTGTTGTTTGAAACATCGCATTCTCTCAGATTAGAATTTTTTCTCAAGACACTGTGGGGAATCGCTCCATGAAAACCACGCATGAATCGCAATTAGGCACATTTTATCACATGATTCCATTACGCAACAACTTCCACAGAGAACACCGAGTGGTCCTGTAAATACGAGTGTATAACTACTGTCTTTACGCATATAATACTGTCTTCCACCTATGTTAGCCAATGGCCGAGACAGTTCGGATAATTTGTGTTCAGAGTTCATTAATTCGTATCGCCACTACCACGCAATGCCCTCCAAACTCTTTCCTTCTTCTTACTGTCTCTCCGTAGCTGAGGTCCCTCCTCCCGTTGGAGGGATTAAGGGGTGCTCATGGCGGTCGCGTCGGCAGAGGGGATGGCACTGAGTGGGAGGGGGTCGAGGCGTGGGAAAGGGTCAGCTGCTTGGTCCGACGCTGATCCATCCATCAGGGGTCATCCACGCCCCTCTCCGTGCCTCCTCGGCACCATCAGCACCCTGCCGCACACTACGACGCACCCCGCAATCCTTCCTGAACAGATCCCCCTGCCACCTCGCACGCACTCATTATCCCCTTCGTACCTCACACTCCTCCTGGATCGGTCCCACCGAGTGGTTGTCTGTATACCCACTCCGCCTAATGCAACAAAGCCTTATTTTTACCGGGCGCTCCCATGGGTGAAATTTATTATTCTCTGCACACGCGTGAAAAAGTTAATGAAGCCACTGTGTGTTGTTTTACAGAGTTTCGGCGTCAATTGCTGAGTGTATTTCAAGGATATTCAATAGAGTCGTGGAAAGCTACCCCCGTAATCAGAGTGCTCGCGATGTATTAATGTAGTATTTTTATTTGATAACAGCAAAAATATATCAGCATCATGTGTTGTATTTATTTGATAACAGCATATCAATGCTTACAAGCTAGATGCCATTCCAAAATTACGGATGTTTCATGGTCATCAATCACCGCCATGCGGGTATTTCAAGAAGTGCAAAAAACATTCGTCTTGATGAGGATGCCGGTTAAAACGAATGATTTTTACACTGCGGAACTTTTTAAGTTTCTGTGTTTCAGTACAGATCGATGGATGAATCTCTTATCTTTTGCGACATTTCTTCGGCTTTATCATCAATGACGCCAATTTCTAGTTCAAAGCAAATTACCATTGTATAACCTTCTATTTGACTTTAAAAAGCTAAAGTTTCGCGTGCCGATTATTTGGAAAGCTGTTGAATTTGGAAATTAACGACTTGAATAATCCGCATAAAAGACCGTCTAATATAAATTTTCAATTATCTTAATAAAATAGAGACCTCATTGGGTAAAGACGGAGCTGACATTGATTTATTGAGACTCATGACAGATTTACACGCAGTTCAATCTGATAAAATAACTCAATTGAATTCTTGGATTGATATACATAGTAAATTGCTCGTACGTAAAATTGGTCTTTTTATGAAATAACACCTACGACGGGGAATGCGAGAAAGCGAATGGCATCATCGGTGTGTTGTTTGATAACATTGTAGTAAATTGCACTCCAGCAACAATGATCCTGATTGGGGAAACAAGTTAGATATATCTGAAAAACTGCATTAATGAAACTGGGCCCGAGTAGTGAAGAAATATTCAAATAATCAAATTAAAAAGATTTGTCATTTCTCGAAATCAGGCCTTATCTTGAACACGCTTCGAGTATTTGACACACCACATAGACGTTCCAATTTCTAAATGAAACAAGTTGCTGGAAAATGGTTAAAAAGTTGAGAAAAGCTGTCGGCTTTGTAAAAACGTTATTATGCAAGAGCACAAAACCTCGTTTACCACGTTTTTGGAATGTTGTTCTGGGAGCTGCTGGAGACCCGAAGTTCCCCAACTTGTAAGGATTAAATTATTGGATAAATATTAATCTTATTATTTTAATTCTGACAGAGGAGGGGATAGTATTAAACTCTTACTCTATCGCTAGAGCAATTTCTTAAAACAAGAACTTCATTATCATCTGAATTACCAAAAGCGGCGAGCGTGACAATGTGACGTTAGAAAGATAATCAAGTCACCTTGGTTACTAAATAATGGCTGCGGCAGCATATAGATGATGGCTGGGATGGATGGAAAAGTGACGGAAATGACAAAGAATATGTTGTAGGCCACAATCAACTATCATTTATTTTACAGAATATTGACTTTCTGCATTGAACTCATGCAAGCATAAGGACTCTAGGTCACCATTTATTTTAGTTACTTCTGCATATATTTTTAATTGCCATTTATCTATTACTACTTAGCTACTTCTAGTGTTCAAAAAACAAATCTTTTAGTTAGGGAGACTAATGCATTGTATACATATATTGTATACTGAATGATTTACGACGAAGGAAACTTCTAATGGTGCCATATTACCCCAGATCCACATTTTATTTGTTTGTCACCATTCAATAAAATCACATTTAATCCAATGTACAGGTTTTTAAAAAATAGATTGCCGGAAAGGTTCCCCGAAAAGAATGCCTAAGATTTTTATAGCATAAAATAATTGGAGGTCCTTAGGAATAATGATAAGAAAATTAGGTTTGCTAACAATAGCACATTGAATTATTTTAGTTTTCAATTATCGGATATCGTATTAATTAATTGAATTATCTTATCATTCTACTGCTTGGACATTTTAATATTCCGCTCGTCAAAGTAGCGAATATTAAGTCGTCACCTTTCTCTTTTGAATTTCTTACTATTTCGGATTTTGTACATCAAGCATACTTCAATAAAAACAGCGGGCAATTACAATTTGTCACTGTTTGAGCATAATTTATAAAGAACTAAGTTTCGATGATTCTGAATCATTTTCAGATATAGATGGGAATATGTGGGTAGACCACTAGGCTAGTGCTGGTTAAATTCCGATTGAAACCTCTTAACTTCCTCATTTCCATCCAGACTATGCACTTTTTTTCGCGGCCAGATCTTCTACTGATACAAATAAAAAGAGAAGTTTCGGGCGTGATAAGGTGGAGTATAATTTTTAATTAAAATTTGGCAATTTTCCACAAAATAAAATTTATTACGACCGGTTTCAATGTAACTACATCATCATCAGGTAATGATGACGATGTAGTTACATTGAAACCGATCGTAATAAATTTTATTTTGTGGAAAATTGCCAATTTTTAGTTAATTCTATTGATAACTCAGGCAGCCGGCTGTGGTTTCTACATTTGCTATTAGCAACCTCTTCATTGATGAGGCCGCGCCAACAATCGTCAGCCATTCGCCACCCAAGTTCGACTGAGTTTGGAATAACCATGTTTTTTTTAATTTCACAGTTACTTCGTCAATCATCTAAGCTGTCATTTCTTAATAAACTTCTCCTTTCCCTATGAGGGTGAAAAGAAACTTAATACTTCCACAATCAAGATTTAATATTTCACGACCATGGTTTCGCTGCTGCGCATCATCGAAACCATGATCGTGGAATATTAAATCTTTATTGTGGGAATGTTAAGTTTCTTTTTACCCTCATCATGAAGGAATTCCACAAAGTTAAACCTGAAACTGTTATGTTTCTCCTTTCCCATAATGGCACTACCACTATCACCTACCCACCCACATTCATTTCCCCCACAGGTAAATAAGTTAGCGTACTAATATATTCAGCACAGAGATAATAATTAAGTTAAAATATTGTAAAACTCCAATTATTGATCATTAGTTAGAATATAATTCCTCCGTAGCATGCTTGAAATTTTGTAATCTGTGCAACTGTGCCAATCAATATTGAAATACTACGATTTATTTGAGTGCCAACTGTAATGATGTTACCCTCCGTGGATATTACACTCAACTTGCTTGAAACATAAAATGGCATCGGTTTTTTTCTCTAATCGCCACAAAATACCCAAACCGGTGTATACATTGGATGCTCTCAATTCCTCTTCTCATCTCCAACCCCCTCCCCAGGGCTCTACGGAGGGTGGTTAATCATCTCGCGGTCTTTAAATTCTTCCCCCACCGGAGCGGCCGGCCCTTGCCCATCGTCACCGCAGACTAATCGCCGTTCGCTGTGGCTGCCGTTGGTACAAAGCTCCGCGCGAGATACACGTGTGGTAGCGGCTGTCTTCCCCCGTAATCCACCCCAACCCTCCCAACCCCTATCAAAAGTTAACCCTCGCCCTGAAATTGTCGAGGGAAGGGTATTTTCCCGCGAAGGCAGCGTACCTCCGCCACTGAAGCTGCTCTCAAAAGGGTGGTGGAGCCCTAGTGGTCAAAATATTTGACTTCTCCTCGCATCTCAAGGCCCTTGTGGGCGAGGGAGAGGGGGAGAGACCGCACCCGCTAAGGGGCGCGGCCCCTTACATTTATCTGGAAACCTCTGCAAAACTCTACCACCCACTTGGACCCAAATTGGGCACCGATTCACCCCCACCCCTCTCCACCTTCACCTCTTCAACCTCTCCATCCACGGCCGCCTTGGAAACGCCCTACTGGGTTCCCTCCGTCGGTAAGCGGGAAGGGGAGGAAGACCCGTTGCCGAAATCGGCGCGCATTCGTATCACAGTAGTGTTCGCGCGCTGAAAATTAGCTATCATTTGAAAGCATGACCGTTTACTGTATTTTCGTGAAATTATTTAACATTTAATTCTGATAGCGTGAAGCAAAAACCTTTCAACTATATGCGATAACTTATATCATACGATACATTTCCTCGGAATAAGCAAATCTGTCGAAATTCTTATCAACAATTATTTCATTTTAGTGTGAATTCCTTTCATTATGTCTCTCAAATGCTGCAATTAAAAATCTTAAGATATAGTATTCACATGCATAATTTTCTATCTTCTACGCTTACTTCAATGAATACTTTGAGGGCAGTTGAATGATAAAATAATTAAAAGTGACATATGTTTTACTAGGCAAGCAAATGAATTAGGAATGATACTTACACGGCAATGGTGGTAGGTAGTAAATTTGCTAATGCATGAAATTACTTGCAGCATAGTTTCTTTTGAACAAATGTCGATATTGAAAATTACCCAAATAGTAATATGTCAATTGGTGTATTTATAAATTTAAAAAGATGACAAGGCTATCTTAAGGCCTTAAAATATAGCTGCCCTTTTAAACTATCCTGGTGCCATGTCACCTGCAAGCCCGCTAATTTTTTCAATTCAGCATTACTACTTGTAGTTTACAGTTAAAGCTTTTGGATGAATGTGAACTGAACATGGCTGTATTTTAGCTTCGTCTAAAGAGACAGCCAGATATCTCATGCCACAAAAAACCCTTCTTCAATTCTGCATACTTCCTCCCTTCATTTCTTCAAACGTGCCTCCTCTCTTCTCCAGCTACCTCGCTTGACTAATGCACTCCCCTCTGAGACAGTCTTGAACAATTCCTCATCAACCAAAATATTCTCCATCCAGTTTTACTGCCTTCTTTGAATTTCTCCGAATATTGCTAGTAAAATTTAGTTTGAATCGATTTGTAAAAGTGGTCCGATCTACTATAGGAGCAGTCAAATGAAGACCCAGCACCCGCGATAACACACAGTCTGCGCGAAAGGTGGCAACACTGTTGTCACGTATCGATACTGGCATTGCTGTGATGGTAACACTGCATATTGACAACTCATAGGCGCACGCAGTTGTCGGGTTATGTCCTTGCTAGTGCTCGGACTGATCTTGGGTCTTCGTCCGTTAGGTTTTCATTTGACTGACCCTCATACATTATTGGCGTTACTTCACCTAACCATACTAATAAGTAAGTGTTCATTCATCACTTGGCGTAAATTATTTAAGTGTCGTAGAATAGAACTGTTTATCTTGCCATTGCAAGCAAAGGAGTATAGAAAGGCATAGCCAAGGATACATTTTAAATTAAAATGGATTTCGATTGACCATAGATAAGCAGAATGAAAGAATCAAAATGCCCCAATAGCCGAATTTGGAAGCACCATGCAAAAGCAACTATAAAAAATATGCTGTTTTTATTTGCGAAATCACAAATGCACAATTTTCCGTAAATAAACGTTATATAAAAAGATTTTTTCACTCCATTTTGTAAATGAATTACCGATGCATTTAATAAAAACTCTACTTTAAATTATAGTCAACTCCTCATTAGCACCATACATAATCAATCCGTCGATTGGCGTGTTGCATCCTTCCAAGTTTCACACATACGAGATGTGAAATTTCTACAATATTTAATCTGAATTGTTCTAATTCCAAGAAACGAAGCCATCCGCTAATAGACATTTCAATGCAACAATTTCAGATAGTACAAATTTCAGAGTTTAAAAGGACGCATCAATAGCTTAACATGCAAAAGCCCTCGGCCGGATATCGAGGGATCCGAGTTCGTATCCCGGTCACGGCGAGTGATTTTTACACTCTGAAATTGTTGCATTAATTTTTCTACGTTATATAAATCTTCAGTGTTTAAAGCTTAAAAAATCACCATCTCTATCTATCTCTCTCTCAACTTATCATCCATTCAAATATCATGATTTCTTGGAATTGCATGTGGCATCTTTACCCCACTACTGCTGTAAAATTCGCCATTAGTAATATTCTCCAGTGAATTAGTTTTCTCCGGTTTTCTTCAAACTCATATCTCGAAGCACTGATCATCCCTCATGTTTTTTTCCCAGGGGCCAGGTGTCATGACAATGATGTGCGATGCCTAAAATAAAGTCATAAAAATGTGGTGTTTCAATTTCTTGCTTGTTGTGTCCTGGCTTCCGTGTTGTAGGATGGCTTTCGTGCTGCATCATGGGGTGCAGTTTTTTAGTTGTTTTGCGGTATATGTGTATGCATGAGTATTGGATGAAGGGATTTTTGCATGAGTGTTTGCGCTGCTGTGGGTGTAATTTCCCGTGTTGTTTTTTTGCATGTGGTATTTTTCCTTTTTACGGTTGGTGACCTAACACCCCCCGCCACACGCCCTTGCGGCGGCTTGCGGGGTATTATGTAGATGTAGATGTAGAAGTCTTTACCAATAAATTCCTATTCTACTAGACTCTTCCTAGACTATTCACTTGGCTTACCAGAAATGTTACCTTGAATGTAAAACATCGACATTCAAGTATTTTTATGATGATTTAGCGTCGCCACGGCTGGGCCAAAAAAATACCATGCCCTTATAAAAAATGAGAGGGGTTGATAAAATGTCTTCCGTCGTCTGTTTTGGGTTGGGAAGGCTCAGTGAGGAATAGGGAGAGGGTTGGGGATACGATGAAGAAGGGAAGGATGGGTGATGAGGGTTGAGGCGACAGAGGAGCGGCGTGGACAGCTAGAGGGTGACTCTATCCCTTCCGCCCCAGGAAAAGGTCGCCCTGGGGGGTGGAGATGGGAGAGCGGGGGGTGGAATCGCTGAATTATGCACGGGAAAAGGTGGGATGGACTGTTCAAGGCTGAGTGACCTCGGGGAGGACGAATGGGGAGAAAGGCAAGAAGACCACTCAAGCCCCACCCCATCCTAGTCTGAGTCTCCCCCTTGTCCGGCCGAAATGTCGAGAACGCTTTGTCCGATTCATCCCCTTGGAGCCGGCGCTTGGGATGGCTGTCCCTCCAACACTCCCGACCAACTCCCACGCAAACCTTTCCTGAGGCACAAGGTGTGATCAACAAAAGACAGGACTGATTTTATAACTTGTTTATTTCGACGGATACAGCTTAAGCGAAATTATCGCCCTCAAAGTACATGTCTTGGCTGACGACACACCTTTGCCAAATTTCTTCCATCTCTCGAACCCTGCCTGGTAAGCCTCCTTGGGGATCCTCTTCAGGTCCGACGTACAATTAGTTTCAATGTCCGCAATAGAGCCGAGGTTGATTTTATCTTTGGAAACACAAGAAAAGTCTGATGGAGCCACGTCTGGAGAGTAGGGTGGCTGCGGGATCACGGAAGTTCCGGTTCTGGTGAAAAACTCTGTCACGATCAGCGCCGTGTGAGCTGGCGCGTTATCTTGATGGAAACCCCATGCATTGTTTCTCCACATGTCTCTTTCGGATCACTGCGACCCTAAGCCTCTTCATAACCTTTAAGTAGAAATATTTGTTGAAGACATTAAGGGACGTATTCGTAATGAATTCGGAATGAATTGCCCTTGTCATTCGAAGAAACACACCAGCATGACCTTCACATTGGACCGAGGCATGCTAGCTTTCTTTGGTCGCTGAGAATGAGGACCTTTCTCTCGAGAGGACCCGGCCTTTGTCTCAACATCATAACCGTAAACCCAGGTTTTGTCACCGGTTACAATGGTTTTAAGAAACTCTGGGTCGGCATTGCCTCGATCAAGGAATTCCTGATAAATGTCCTCACGTTTTTGTCTCTATTCATCAGTCAGCACCCGCGGGACGAAGTTTGATGCCACGCGCGTCATGCCCAAAAGGTCTGTCAAAATTGTCTGACAGGATCCAAAACTAATGTTTAATTCTTCAGCTATCTCTCTAACAGTTAAATGGCGATTTTTTCGCAACAAACCGTTCCCCTATTTGACATGGTTGGGGTCTGTCAAAGTGGAAGGCCGCCGGCGCGAATCTGGTGCGTTCGCGAATCTTCATCTGTCGAGGTTCTGCCCCATTTAAAACGTTTTCACCGCTCAAAATACTGTCTTTGACTCTTAGTTTCATTAAAAAAGGTTTGCTGAATCTTTCCAAATGTCTCCGTAGCACTTTTGCCAAGTTTGAAACAAAATTTCACGCGCACACGCTGTTCCTCCAGCTCCTTCATTGCAGCTGTTGCACGCGGCGACGAACAGGTTATGACACGTACCGCTGCTGCTGCGTAGTGACTCGACGTAAAAAAAAACGCAACAGCTCTAATTTTAGACATCAGATGTGTCGCTAGATGGCGCACTGTGTCTCGTTTCGATCCGTTGAACGATTTGCGCAGAATAAAACAGTCCGGTCTTTTTTGATCACACCTTGTACACGACCAGAAAATACCCCTAGAGTGCTCTAGTTCCGAGGTCGAAATAAGTAACCCTTCATTCAATAAGTCCCTGGAATCGTTCAATAAGTCCCGTGAATAACCAAGAAAATAACATTTGTTTCGTAAAATTCATCAACATAATTACCTTCAAGAGATATACATTCATTTCAACAAACACTTTTCTTACTTTTCGATACCATGCTTGTAAAACGATTTGTCCTTGTTCTCACAATAAGCTTCAGTTGCAGCGATGACTTCCTCATTCGAGCCAAATCTTTTTCTCTGGAGCATCTTTTTGAGATCAGCAAACAGCCAGTAGTTTCTCTGGGCTAGATTTGGACAATACGGTGGGTGGGGAAGCAGATTGAAGTCCAACTCGTTCAATTTGACCATTGTTTTTATTGACTCGATGAAAGATGATTTCTTTCTTCTTCATGTGCGGTCATTTTTTTGCCATTTCGTCCTTCAGAAGCCCCAATAACTCAATTTAAAAGTCGCTATTGATAGATTTTCCTTTTCAAGGAAGTCGATGTATGTTATTCCTAGCACATCCTACAACAATATCCCGTTCAATAAGTCCCTGGACTTATTGAATGATGGACTACTTAAAGTTCCATATCTGACTTTTTTTTTAAATGAAATCAAAGGTGAAATTTCTCGCATCCCTACCGAAGAAAAAAGATTGGAAAAAGAGGATTATCCATGAATTAACAGGAACAATAACTACGGCCGTACGAGTATTATGGGAAATATCAACCCCAGCTGTACTCTTAATGGTGAGCAAAGGATATGGTGAGAGAAAACTCAAGGTAAAAAACCTTTTTTAATTTAATTTTTTAATAAAAAAATTAATTTTATTGATTTTATTTTATTTTTTAACCTTGAATATTCCCTCACTATATCCTTTGCCCACCACTAAGAGTACGGCTGGGATTGATCTGAGGATTATCCAGATATATCATGAGTGGATTTTGCGCAAAGATATCGCACCTACTCTCTTAATTTTTAAAAGTTGCATTGATTGAACCGGATGCAGTCTTGGGACTCAATTAATTTCATAAACTATTCGCAGTTTAATTTTTTATTCTAGGCTGAGCAATAACGAGTGAGTTGGCCTTGGAGAGTGCCCTTTTCGTCCCGGGGAACCGAAATGCTGCGAGCCAGACCACCACACAAGGGATGATTATAACCCCTGGCTGCAGAGGCAAGCGCCTTGGTCCGAGCTATTGAGGCCACAGAAGAGAGAAGATTAATGCTAGGACTTGCTACATCGCCACGCGCCATAGGCCACAGTAATTCACTATTGCTAAGCTGCAATAAAGTGATGCAAATTAATGCTGTAAAAGTGGATTTTTAAAAGAGCACTCCACACAGTGGAATGGCAACTGCGAGAAACAGGACTTCAATATACGTAGTTTCCTGAGTGTTCCATCTGCTAGAGTCGAATGAACCGAATCTAACCATTGATAAAAGTGTAACTGAGAATAACATATGAAAAATTCCACCCAACGTCAAAAAGTATGGATAATTCGTCTTAGTCTTTTGTATACAATCTAAGAAATATTCCCAGTCAAATTGTTTGATTCAAGCTGGCACCTTTGATTGCATTACCAGCATCGCCAGCTACCGCCACTACCAGCATTTATTTCCAAATTCAAGAACCTATTTAAATATCTACAGCGGAGGTGGATATGCTAGAAAACGGGCCTACGCATCGTGTACTGAAATGAGCCATGAGTGGTTTTACAGGATGGACAGTATTTTCAGCATACAGAGTGCATCTTTGTAATTATAAATGAAGTCTATGTGACCTGCTATAGGCGCAATTGGAGGTTAAGATGGAGATCATTCCCCTTAGAGATTCCTAATGGTTTACTGTAAGCTTAAAAAATGCTCTCTGTTCCATTTCGATGCTCATCGAGGACAATTAAGGGAATTGTGCTTCACCGATTTGCTAAGGGATGCGAGAAAGCAATGCGAGTGTCTTCTCCTTACCCGTTAATGGTATGGCTCCATACAATAGATCGGTTAATTTTTTTTTAACCTGATGAAGGTATAAAAATTGAATCTTTCCACGACGTGTAAAGATAATTGAGACTTGGCTCCAAGGCCGAGATGTGCCCCTTATATCTAGACAACCCTCGAGAAATTTTCTATCCCACCCACGTGACTGTGCTTTGGCCACGCCTATCCACTAAGTTTTTGTCTCTAATGATCGAAATTACTATTTGGTGAAAAAATGTCTCGTTGAGGCCCCGATTAATCAAAGTGAAATGATACATGCATGCGATTTACCATGCGATAATTCTATACGTTAGTAACTATCATGTGCTTCATTATTTTACGTGAAAGGGATTTCATTTCGTTCAAATGATGCCTGCCTATTACAGATAGGTTTTGAATTGTCCCTGAAAACTGTAATCAACTCTTCTAAAGTGAACTTCTTCTTCGTTACCCTGCATTATTTTTGCCTTAAGTTATTCGTGTGGACCTCCTGGTCTATCATCGGGCGCCTCCCAAGATAAGGGGAATGCTCCCAGGATATGTTGGATCCTGGGCAAATTATCCACTCACGGTGGATCAAAGTCTACGCATCTACCATGGAGAGAGTATGCCACCCCAAAGTCTAAGGGATACAACCCTGAAAGGGCAATTCGGTTCCGGAAAAAGGGAGGTTGGGCGACGGGCGAAAAATACCCGTCCCCCTAAAATATTCCAATGTCCTTTATCAAGACGCAAACTCTCGGAAACTGGACTGCTCTAAAATAAAATGGCAAATACTTAGGAGAAGTTCAATAAAATTTGGTAGATGGAATAAATATGCAACGGCTAAATACAGAATGCAAGGAGAATTTTGCAAGAACTCAAAAGTTAAAAGAGTAAATGTTTACCCCTTAACGTAATCTAAGAAGAAAGGCACAGGGATGGAAATTATAAAGAATGTACTTATATATGATGTTACTCCAAGGGAAAAGAAGGCCAAATCAGGAGTTTCAATAGTGTTGTAGGAGAAATATATACAAGACTGGGGAAGAATCCTAAAGGTTAATACAAAAATGTATGCCGCTGGTTTGCAAATACTTGTTTACTAATTCTGCTGATGGTTATTGACGAGAGCATCGCAAAAATGTGTAAACATTTAGAATATTTGAACTTAGCATACAGCTGAGTTGCGAAGAAGACAGACACTGAATTGAATGTGTTGGGTCAAAATAATAAAAATTCAGATGCATAAAAAAAATACACCCGCCAATCCTAGTGGACATTGTCCTCTAAAATTCCCAAGGGCAAAGCTCAGAGATGGATGCAACGAGAATAAGTTCCAGGGTTTCCAGATTATAGGCAAAATTAAGTAATTAGAGAAAGATTTCAGGTGCTAGAGAATGTACTACATAGGATAAAAGGGAAGATATTGCCTTGTTATGGACCATGTCTAAGAATGAATTAAGAATAATTACCCTTAAAATTATGGAATTGGGAGGCCCCAGGCAGAAAGGGAACGAACGAGAAGTAGATTGGGGCAGGAAGTGATGTAAAGCACATTCTGAAAACATTGAAAACATTCATATTAGGGTTAAATGACCTTAAGGATTTAGAAAAAGGACTAACGCTGTAAAAATATCGCAATAAAAATATTCTTCGTTCTATCTATCTACATTTCAAGATAGATAGATATATAATCCTATTCTTTCCCTTCATTAACCTCGCTTACCTCATATTATCTCTTTTATCACGATATCTCACCATCTTTCAATATTTCAGGTAATCGTTTTTCTGGCATCGGGTTTTCTCTAGCCAACTACTCTCTTTTTCCGGAAAATGTTTAAAAATTCGTCGACAGTCATCATCTCTGGCTAACTCATTTAATTAAAAGTAAAAAACACATGAATTTCAGGAAAACACTATCAAATGGGGAAACTTTAACTGAGAAAAAGTTTTTGTTTCCATTACTGAAGAGTTTCAGCACACTAGACTCGAGTGGTAGTAGGAGTAAATTTATTGGATACTTCACCAATTATTATCCTTCATCATCACCTATAGACCCCTAAATATTAAATGAAGTATTCGACCTCTAATATTATGAGATTCATCATCAGTATTTCATTCTTAAGGCTGGTTTACTGCATCCCTCCATTCTTCTCTACTTCTTTTTACGTCCTCCTTAAATTGTCTTATGGCCCTGTCTCTTGGTCTTTCTTTCAGGATCATCCTTCAATTTTCCCTTCAATTATGTTCCTAATCCAATCCATTGTGTCTCAAGGTGTGTTCAATCCATCTAGTTTTTCTTTGCCGTAGAATTCTACACATGATTCCTTCCTCTTCTGCTCTTCTATTTATCTATACTCCCTCGTCCCTCACTTTGTCTGTACCCTCTAATGCATCAATATTTAAATAAATGGCGTAGCTGACCGTTTTATAAATTAAGTTCACAGATTGTCCATCTGTATCACTGTATTATAACAATTTACCTCAATGTTTTAGCTATTTGAATTTTTTTTTCGATTTGAAAAGGTAAGAGTCCATGAGAAATATATAATACGAAGAGCATATAAGTACATTTTTTTAAATACTGTCACCCGGACTATATGTCATAACTGACATCTTGATATATGCCTGTTATTCTATTAAGGATGGAAATCACTTGACAGCAGCACCGAAGCTTCAGCAATCGCGTCTCCTTCAGTGGGGAGATGGCCTGCGGACGGTCCCATTGGGCTCGCGAAGCGGAAAGGAGAGTCCGACAAGGAAAGGAGCAAAGAGGGAGGAGAGAACCTTTTTTTTCTTTCGGGCTGGAGAGGATGGGAGCTGGCCGGGGGTGAGTGAGGGTAGGAGGTGGGAGAGGGCGAAGAGAAAGGGGATGGAATGGGTTTCTTGTGATTGGGTAGGGAGGGGCATGAGGACAAAGGAGTATCGATTGGGAGTTGGCGTTTGGGTCTCCCGGTGGTCGATAGTCAATTATCGCTTGTTGATGGCTTTGCCGAGTGGGATCGGAGCCTTTGCTAGGGAGAGGGGGGAGGGGGCGAGTGGAGGAGGATGGAAGGGAGGGGGAATGGGGGCAGGAGTTGGGGGAGAGCTCGGAAGACTGAGGGCGTGGCGACACCGACACGCCTTTCCGCGGTTGCGACGGAGGGCGGGGCGGGAAGATGCGGCGAAAGGGCCGGCGACTCTGGGGGCATTCATGCGAGCGCGCCCTCTCACCCTAATGGGTTCGGGGTGCAAGGGGCGACGTGTTTGGGTCGTGACGGGGTGGGGTAGGTATTTGTGGTGGGATGAGGAGGTGGGAGATGTGTGGCGTCGGTGGTAATTGGAGGTGGACAGGGAAAGAGGAAAAACTCTCCCCTATTGTACGGGAGTGAGCGGACCGATAGAGAAAGAGAGAGAGAGAGGGACTTCATTCGCCCAGTAGGAGGGAAGACCGAATGGGTGAGGGAGAGAAAGAGTAAAAGGTTTTGCTTTGAATTATTTATCTCCCCCACTTCTCCCTCTTAGATCTCCGCTACATGTCGATGTCTCGACACCATGGCGATATTTTTTTCTTATCGATTAGGTCAGTAATTGTAAGGCAGTGATATCTCCGCAGAGATTAGTTCTTCGATATGGGGATTAGGAGCATGTGGTAGATCGGAAAACGCACGCTTATTTATTCGATACACTATATAATCAATAGGAACGACTCAAGTTCTGTTGCCTATCGGGTGATAAGAAGCAAGTATGCATCGGTAAAAAATGGTTAGATA